>NC_056732.1:646267029-646519529 GCF_019279795.1 Protopterus annectens
TGATGATGATGATGATGCCATTCTTACTCTCATTGGGTACCTTTTTTTTTGAGTCCATACATTGTTCAAGAGACATTTGAAATATCCCACTGATGACGTAGCATACTTTAACAACTCTGATTGTATCTGGTCTGTTCCAGGAGCATTTCCATTCCTTAGTTTGGCTATGGCTTCCTTTACTTCAATATCACTAAAGTCTGCCAAATTCACATCCAGAGTCATTGTTGACACTTGGCCATCATTGCCAAAGTCACGCAGATCATCTGGTGTGGGGCAGTTTAGCACAGATTCAAAATATTTTTGCCATCTCTTTAACTGTTCCTCTTGTGTTTTTGCAGTTTTTCCATTTACTAATCTAATAGGTGGCATGTCACTCCTCTGGTCAGGATAAAACAGATGAACAGTTGTGGATTTGGTTCAAGTAGCTTTATTACACACAAACACATTTGGATTGAGGCTTAGTAACTTACACTTATAAACAGACTGACTACTACAATCATACATGTTAACAATCTGGCTGTTCTCTCAAAATGGCACTACTGCCTGCATGTGCTCATTATTTATATGCAAGTGCTACACTTGTCACTGCTTCTTAAAGTTAAAACACACACTCTTTTCTACATGCTCCCTCTTTGAGAAAAAGCTCCAAAAACAATATACATAATAAAGAAATTATTTAGAGAGTTAACAGCAGCATTTAACAATATACAATAGAATAATATAGGAGTCAGAAGTGACACAGTAACATAGACAATGTATATCAACATTTTGTGGAAGACTCAGGCTTGGCAGGTATTCAGTAGATCAGACAGATAATGATAATCTGCATTTACACAATTTTTACACACCAGGCAGGGTGAGGCACACTGTGCTGTGATTAAGGGTGAGTGCACAACAGGGAGAGTGAAGAAGAGTGTGGGTATCTGAGAGATGAGTCAGGTTAGTAATCAGGTGACTGAGGAATTGGGGATGGTGCAAGGGCATAGCCAATGAGAGGAGAGATGTTGGTAGAGTGATTTTTTGAAAGATGGGGCATTATTTATAGTCCGTAGAGAAGGTGGAAGGGCATTCCAGAGTTTAGTTACAGTGACAGAGTAAAGGTATTGGCCTACATGGAGTTTATTTAGGTCTCCTAACTTGGATAAGTGATTGATTTTCAGATCTTAGCAAATGGTTTGGTTGATAAAGAGTCAGAAGTGAAGCCAGGGCTGGGCATTTGGAGGAATTATAGATGAATTTGTATGCTGTGGCTATTTGTATGTAAGTTAGGTGTTGTGGGAGTTCTAGCCAGTTCAGGGATTGTAATGAGTGACAGTGGTGGGAGGAATATTTTGCTCTAGTAACGAATTTAGCAATTTTGCTATAGCAGCTCTCCATTATATTTTTAATGAGGATTGGATGTTTGTCAGAATGGGGGCACCATAGAGAAGAGAAGGTAGGAAAAATGTTTGGGCAAGTGTTTTTCTAGTAGAGTAGTTTAAAAAATGTTTATGTTGGTAGAGGGTACCAAGTTTTTGGTGTGTTTTTTTGATGGTGTTGTGGATGTGTTGGTCACAGGTTAAGCTGTCATCTAAGGTTATAACTTGGTATGGGAAACTACCTCTAAGGCAGTCTTGTTGGAGGAGAAAATTAATTCAGATTTATTAATGGTGGTAATTTTTTGGGGCGTAAAGAGCAAGAGTTTTGTTTTATTTGGGTTGAGGGCAAGGTGATTAATTGTCATCCAGGTTTTGGTAATAGAGAAAGCATTCTGGGTGATGGTCAGAAGTTCGGTTTCAGAGTTATCAGTAGATAATAGTAGAATCAACCGCGTATTGAACTACAGATGCATGAGTGAGAGTGGAGTGAAAGTCATTAATAAAAATACTGACTTGGAAAGGGCCTAAGATGGATCCTTGGGGAACTCCGGTAGAAGTAATGAGAAAAAGGGGAGAAAGAGTGCAACCATTTGGTGGATTATTGTCTGTGAGGTAACTGGTGAACCAGTTAAGGATAGGTGTGGACAAGCCAAGGTATGAGAGCTTAGAAAGGATGAGAGGATGAGAGGATGGGAGATAGTGTTGAAAGCTTTAGAGAGATCAAGAAAGAGCTGTCACCCAATACACACCAAAAGGGATAGTTAAAAGTCAACTTACTAGGATCTCCAGGTTAACTCTTGATGACACTCAGTTCCACATAGAAATACAAGCAGTCATGGACATGTTTTTAGGGAGAAGTTATCCCAAATAATTCTGGATGAAATAGTTTATGATTTGCAGAAAAAGAAACATGGATTTTATATCCATTTTAAAATACAGGTTTTCACACTGTGAAAAAGGTGGACCTGGGCACTATGTTTTAGACCAAGGCAAAGGGTTCCTTGTAACCAGAATAAGATGTAATGCAAAAGGAAACAGTCAGATTATTGGTGGGGTTTCGGGAAAAAAAATGGAAAATATTTGAACACTTTTTATTTATTTTTATTTATTTAATTAACATTTGTTACACACCTGGAATTAATTGGAACAGGTCCATTGATTTTATATAGTAGAAAGTCCAATACTAAACATGTTATAGAAATAACACAAAAAGGTAAAATAAAAAATGCGAACTAAACCAATGAGAGTGATAGATACCAGGATTATTTAGTGTTAAAACAATAAAATATACAACACGCTTTTGGTAAAGACTGTGCTTCACCTTCTTTAGAATACAAGATACAAAGTATCAGATGTAAAATACTACGCTTTTAAGTGGTTAACCAAAGGTAATTAGGAACGTTACTTCCCTTCTACAAGAAGGCATGAAAAAACCTGGCGTTCATTAACCTGTAGTTTAAATATTTCCTGTTGAGAACTTTGTACAAAAGTGTGTTTAAAAGTGTGCTTAAAAGTAAAAACCTCCTTTTCAGACTTGTAAACAAAATAAAATGTGTGTATTAAACACACCGATCATCGACAACACACAACTGCAACATATCCTTATATGTTCACTCGTAACTACATCCAGCAGCCGAGATATTCAATGACAATATGAATAAGAATCATTGTCAATGAATTAAAAATCAATTATTAAACCTAAAAGTTTTATTTCTTATTTATTTGCTCAATTTAATACATTACCATTGTAAAAAGTTATTAATCAATGGTAATATGTCTTTTAAAACTCTTACTATCAATTTACCTTTTATGTGTAAAAACCCATATAATAGTTATTACTAATTATTTTAAATAATATTTAAAGTTTAAATTTTTGATCATGTGTGTCCCATGTGTTAAATGTTTTAATAATTTAATCGTTTTAAATGTTTTAAATGTGTAATATGTTATAAAATAAATTATAAAAAAACTAATATTAATTGCTTCAATAGTAAAAATTAATAAATGTAAATTATTAAATACTCGTACATAAACCATCTGTGAACATTCTCAAATTTGTAAAAAAGAGGAATGCATCAATTAAATCTAGTATTTTTTGTGTGTGTGTATAAAACCTAAGAGTAAAAAACCTGGAATTGATAGAATATAGAATACTGTGATGCTCATATTGTATTAAAATTTAATATAATATAGTGTGTGTGTTTCTTATAGCCTCTTAAGAGCTAGCAGTTTAAGAATGCATTTAATTGATATATAGTCGTTTAATCCAGGATAGGCACTTGCGGTAGTTCTAATTTGCCACATTAACTCATCTATCTCTAGAGTTAACTGCCATGGCCCACCTCTTGGGTCATGTGTTCTTTGATGTAAAATAACAAATTTAAAATTGTGATTGGAATGCTCAAGTATGTGCTTTGCTAAGGCATTATTAGTGTCCTTCTTTCCAATTGCGTACCTATGCTCATAAATTCTTTGCTTGATTTTTCTCTCAGTTTTGACTATGTAAAAGGCCTTACATTGCTCACATAATGCTGCATAAACAATTCCTTTACTTTCACAATTATATCTTTTATTTATCTTGTATGACATGCCATTAATAACTACCTCTTTTTTTACTAAAATCGAGGAGCATTGTGGACAAGCGCCACATTTATACATGCCTTTAGATGAAATAGAGTGTAATTCTTTCTTTTTTTTCAAAAAGCATTTTCAGATTGTAATTTCTTCTATAAGTGATTTTAAGTTGTGAACCTAACTTGTTGTGCAATGCTGGGTCTTCAGAAATAATTCTCCAATTTTTATTCATAATGCCTCTAATGAATTTATGGTCACTAGAAAATGTACACAAAAAGCTGCTCTTGTAATGCTCATGTGTGACAGAAAAAGATTCTACCTGTTACCCATCTATTAAGTTGGTATTAGTAGATCTTTCATTTAGTAAAGGTGTAAAGTAGCCTAAAAGTCTTTTGGCCCTAACTTCGTCCCTAATGTTAGCTACTAATTTAGAAGGATACGCTCTGTTTGTAAACATATTTTCCAAATTCTCACATTCGTGGTCAAAATCTGATATTGTTGTAATCATCCTTGCTGCCCTGACCATTTGGCCCTTAACAACTGCTTTTTTCTGATGGAACGGGTGGCAGCTACTAAAATGCAAAAAGGCGTTGGAGTATGCGGGTTTCCTGTAAATCTTGCTAATATACCTCGAATTTAATCTGTCTTTAATAAGTAAGATGTCTAAGAAATGAATACTGTTGTCATCTAGGTTAAAGGTAAACTGTAAAAAATCAGTTAATTCCGTGATGCTTGTAATAAAGGAAGGGACCAAACCTTTTGGTCCCCTCCAAATCAAAAACATGTCATCCTGGTATCTAGTATACCAGGAGACATGTTCCTTGAACATTGGATGAATAAAAAGTAGGGTGTTTTCCCAATGGGCCATAATTGCATTCGCAAAGGTCCCCCCGCAAGGGGAACCCATCGCTACTCCAGATCTTTGCAAATACAATTCTCCTTCAAAGATCATAAAGTTATTGGACAGCACTACTTCAAGCAGTGTTTCAATTAGGTAAATAGTGTTATCCATAACCTTTTTAGAAATTAAATAATCTCTAATCCATTCCATCCCTAAGTGTTGAGGGATAACGGTATAGAGGTCCTTAACATCTATAGTTAAAAACTGTGCCTCTTCATGATATTCTACATTATTGATGTTGTGCAAGAAGCTCCATGAATCTTTACAGATTTGGGTTTCAGATTAAATAAAGGGCTTCAATAGTTTGTCAACTTGTTTGGCACAGGCGTATGTCACCGAACCTCTCCCATCAACAATTGGTCTAAATGGTGGATTACTGATAGATTTATGTAGTTTAGGGACTCCAAAAAAGGATGGTACCCTGGGTGCTATCATCAATAAATATTGATACAAATCTAAATCAATGTACGCTCCTAAAAAAAGATCTTCAAGTATGTTCTTAATTCGCCTGTAGGCTATATTAAGCTCGTTTACTGAAACTTTAGTGTAAACATCTGTGTTTAGGAGCCTAAGCATAGCTTTAACATATACCTCTTGATTCATTAGAACTAACCCTCTGCCTTTATCTGGCTTCATTGCACGTATTTGACATATTTGTAGTAGGTTAATTATTTCATATTCTGTTGTTTTAATATTAATGTTGTTGTCAAGCTGATTACCAGAAGTCCTTTGCAAATCCCTAAAATCCATTTCGCACATTCTTTCAAATAGCCCAAGAGTAGGATGGAGAACAGGATGAAATACACTAGAAACCCTTCTAGAATTAACTAAAGATGTACTACTCCCTATTAAAACATTTAGGTTCAATTTGCGGACAAATAGTTTTAGATCTATGATGGTTTTAATTAAATCCATCTTTTTACTAGGGACAAAGGAAAGGCCCTTTGAATAAAAGTCAACCCATTCTTGTTTAATGTCCAATTCTGTGAAATTGTAAACACTAAAGTCACCCCCTGTGCTTCTAGGTGTTGAGGGGTAAGCATTTGGTGTAAAACTATCAGTTATCTCTTCCTCTGTTTCCTCTTGTTCCTGAATGGGTATTGCTTCTTGTGCGATTGATAATTGTTCTGTGGTCCATTGTGGTTCCTGTGAAAACCCTGAGATGATGTATCAGCATTGTTGTTGTGATTATTAGTAACACTCTGCTGTTGATTGTTGTTGTTAGCCATCTCATTATTCCTGTTGTTTCTGTTACTGTTTAACCTTTCACTACGCCTCAGTTGTTGCATTTCTGGTTCATCCGAAGTGAGATCATTAGTAGTTGCATTTTCTAACTGGTCTGTATTGTTTTCATCAAGAAACCTGATAGTTTGATTAGAGACATTGGACATTGGAACTTCTGAGATGGAAAACTGGAGGCCTTGGATAGGCCTTGTTGTTTGTATAATCAGAGACATCCCTCGCTATTTTTTTCTTTTTATTTATTTTTATTATTATTAGAAGTTTTAAATAAGTATGAACAAGTAAAGAAAAGAAATTATCAGCAAGTGGAATAAAAGAGGGTGAAGTCTGAAGGAAAGAAAAATGCAGAGGGAGAAGGAAACTCCAAAACAGCCAGTTTTCTGTAGAGAACATATACACAACTTTGTTAGAGGTTGAAATAAGTACAGTAAAATATATACGATGATCTGAATAGTGTAGAGCAATCTGAAGGAAATTATGATAAGGAAATACATTAAATGAAGATTTAAGGAAAATAATATCTCAATAAAATTCTAAAAGAAAGGAAAAGAAAGTTGACAGATAAGTTTGTATCAATTTTGATAGCTTTAAAAGCAATGGCAGATACACAAACATGTTGAAATGGTGTTTATTCTTTATTTTATTTATTTATTTAACATTTGTTTACTGGGGAAGTCCATCTGGGGTAATTGTCCATTTTCAGTGGAGGTCTGGGGAGAAAAGCTCCACATACATACATACAGGTACACAGAGTAACAGCATATTAAATTAATACAGATCATATAAAACATTTTCTCATCGATATTTTTTTCTGTTACTAAAAACATAATTGTATATAAAATTTTAAACAATATGTTATGTGACATGTTTGTCACATAACATATCGTTTAAAATTTTATATACAATTATGTTTTTAGTAACAGAAAAATATCAATAAGAAAATGTTATGCACCACAGAATAGAGTCTGGCGAAAGAGTTTGAGGTTGATCTGAGGAGAGGAAAAGACAAGTATGTTCAGCCAGGTGAGAAGCAAAAGCATGACCCAGTTGTTATTTAAATGGATTTTTAGCAGGTTTTTGAACTGAGCTGGGTCAATGATGTTTACAATATTCTGAGGGATACAGTTCCATGCTTTGGAATTTGATTTGAGTAGAGAGAGTCTCCAAACCTGTTGGTGGATTTTGTAAGTTTTAACAGTAGTTTGTTGAAGGATCTTAGGGTCTTATTGTTAAGTTGGGTTTGTATTAGGTTGTGTATGGCTGTACATTTGTCAGGTTGATACACTATGGAGTGGGTTGGGTTAAGCTGGTTTAGGGATAAGATGCTAGGAAGTTCTAGCCATTTGAGTTGTTTTAGTGAGGCAGTGATGAGTTCTGTGGAGTAAATTGGTGGCAAATCTGGCTATCTTGTGATAGCATGCTTTAAGTTTGCTTAAGTCAGTTTTCCTAAGGTTTGTGAGTATAGGGGAGGTGTAGAATAGGACAGATAGCAGGTGGGTTCTGGTGATCACTTGTCTGGTAGAGTTGGTTAGATAAGACTTAATCCTGTATAGAGAAGCTAACTTAATGTGGGCCTTTTTGATTGCAAGAGATATGTGCTTGTCAAACTCTAACTTGTTATCAATAGTGACACCTAGTAGCTTAGTTTCATCGATTGGTTCAATTAATGTGTGACTGGATGTGGCGATTGTAAAGTCCTGGTTTAGGTTGTTTTGTGATTGTTGTTGGGAAATAGCCTTAGCTTGGTTTTGCTGGGGGTTTAGAATGAGCTTATATATTTTTTGGAAGGATTCAATGGCCATGAAAGCTTTTTGGCTAATGTCTTGTAGCTGTGGCAGGGAGGATGTACAGCAGACTACTGTGGAGTCATCTGCATATTGTGTGATGGTAGCAAGGTTAGTTGCAGTGTGCAGGTTATTAGTGAGAATTGAGAAGAGCAGTGGTCCAAGTATAGACCCTTGTGGGACACCTACTGATATGGGAAGCATGGTAGACAGAGCATTTTGCCATTTAATGGCTTGTTGGTGATCAGAAAAGTAATTTGGCTTGTTGGTGATCAGAAAAGTAATTTGGAACCATGCTAGGGCATTTTTTGATATGTCTAGGTATGACAGCTCTTGTAGGAGCTGTTTGTGGGTCACTGTGTCAAATGCCTTTGACATATCTAGAAATATTGAGGAGACCATTTGGCCATCATTTTATAGTTGGTTTATAGTATTGGTGAAATGTGGATGGGCAGTGGTGGTACTGTAGCCAGATTGAAATCCATGTTGTGAGTTGGCAAGGAGCTCCTTAGTTAATAGATGGTCCATTAACTGTGAGTGGATGCATTTTTCTAAGATTTTTGAAAGGGGATAATATGGATATTGGTCTATAGCTGGAGATTTCTTATGAAGATCCCCCTTTGTGGAGAGGAATAACATGAGATTTTACAAATTTTTGGTATGTATTGTTCTGAAATGGATCTATTAATCAGAATTGACTGCTAGTTTGAGGTATTTGTTTGGTAGTTTGTTGGTGGCGAGAGTTGTAGGTTTTAACCTGTTCAGTAATTTATTTATTTTGTCTATTTGGATGGGTTTGAGGGAGAGTGAGGTTGGGATTTCTTTGGTTATAGGTTGGACTCTGTAGGAAGCTGCTTTTGTTTTTTTATTAGTAAGAGTATAGAGTTTATGAAAAAGGATTTAAACTGGCATGCTATACTCTCATCTGAGTTACTGGTATTTGGAGATGGTGCGGAAGAATGTCCAGGGTATACAAGTTGGTTGATAGCTCCCCCAGAATTTCTGTGTGTTATTCTGTTGTCTGTGTTGCATTGCTAACTAGTACTGTTTTTTTTATCGATTTTGCTTTGTTATTGCAAATATTTCTTAAGTGACGGTAGTTATCAAGTGGAGCTTTGGTTTTGTTGGCCTGATATTGGTACCATAGTTGATCTCTTTGTTTTAGTTGTTTGGTTTCTTTTTTGAGCCACTGTCTGTAATTTATTTTAGATCTAATTTGTCTAATAGGGGCCAGTGTATTTAGTAGATCAAGAAATCAATTGTTGAAATATTGGACTGCTGCATTTAGTGGGAGGTATTTAAGTGGGGAACAGTTACAGTTTTGGAGTAGCTGTTTGAACATCTTGATTGAAAAATGTTTTGTATTACCTACTTGTTTATATGATATTGTTTTTGTGAGGGAGTTTTGTTACCTTAGCAGATAGGTTAGTAGGTGGTCACTAAGACTGCCTGTTTATGACTAGAGGCACATGTTATTTTATTACATATATGTATTTTAAATGGATAAATAAAGGGTGCAAAAATTATAGGGAAATAAGATTTTTTTTTTAATTTAGGAACATAAACATATTCGGGACAATTTTAGTAAAAAAAGAGAACACCATGTTACTGGATTTTATAAAGGGGAATTCTGTTGGGGTATCTGTACTTGATGTACAATTAAAGGATGCAGAATTGAGAATAATAGGGATTATTGCATTTACTACAGTCCCTGTTACTGGGAGATACAGCAAATGATATAGTAGGGTTAATTGAAACAGAAAAAGAGAAAAAAAAAACAATGCATATTCCAGGGTTCAGAATTTAAAATAAATGACTTTATTCAAGTATAAAAGAAATAAAATTGGTAAGTACTTTCACACTGATTACATTGTTTCATCAAGACTGTTTCAGAATCAGGCTAACATCTCAAGCATTGATACCTAAAGCAAAACTTTAAATGAATCACATTAGCAGCCACAATAAGCAATTAATTTATAACAGTTATCTAAATTACTAGATAATCATCACTGAAAGGAACGCTCATAAAATCATTCATAAAAATATATATAGATAATAATGTTAAAGTATAAACATTCCTAATAACGCAACCCCCTAGCTCTTAAAACACATTTCAAGGGCACTTTACCATCCAGTCCTCTGCCTCTGTTAGCTTTCAATAGAATAATCCATCTGGCCTCAGCAGCTTCGGTATAGTTTCTAGTGTTCCCCTTTCATAAGCTTTTATGAATAACATCTAAAACCATGAACTTGAAAATGTGTGTTTCATTATTTTATGTTAGATGTTTCGATAATGCATTATTCACAAAACCAGTCTTAATATTATATAAATGTTCCCTGAGATGATCTTGGAGTGGTCTGTCAGTTTTGCCAATGTAAAACGAACTGCATATCTGGCAAACTGCAAAATAGATCACATGACAATATTTACAGTCAGTTGATACTCTTGTTCTGAAAACTTGACCAGTATCGGGATTTACAAATTTAACTGCATATTTAATATAACCACAATAATTACAAGAACGACAAGGATATGTTCCTAATATTAAAGAATCTATCTCTTGAGAATTATCCTTAGGATAACATAATAGTCTTTTAATATTCCTTTTATTCTGAAACCTAAACTTCAGAGTTTTCCACCAACCACTCCTCTAATCGCTGGATCGGTTATCAAACTGGCCAATGCTTCCTAATGATATTTATAATAGAATTATAATAGAATTCACATCGCTAGTATAAAAAATATACATATTAATGGTATTACTAAGAGGCACCTGCTTAATTTTATTATTTTTATTTTCATTTATATCATTAATTTCTTGTGCTGAGAAATACAATCGCACTGTTCTCTCACGAGGGGTATACGTTGTTCCATGATGTCATTAACTTCATTTTCTTTATAACCCTCCTCTTTAAATCTAAACTTTAAACCCCTAATTTCTTCTCTAAATTTATCTTCACAACCATTTAGCCTAGATGCTCTCATGCCTTGTCCCTTTATTAGATCTCTGGCATTATGTTATACAACACAAAAGTAAGAAGTTTGATAGAGACTTACGTGATATGAATGGGCATTTGCTTGGCCCAATATGCTACAATAGCCCATGAGCAACTCTGATATTTTCTCTACATCTGAGTTTCAGGTAATGAATGATTTTACTTGCATGGATGTTAAGTCCAGTACTGCTTCTGCTGGGTATGACAGTGGCTGTCTGTGGATATTTATGAGTGATCCTGCTATCAAGATAAAGCTAAACAGAAATTAATCTGGGTTTGCAGGTTACTGTGTATTTATGTATGAAACATGTTAATTAGAATACTTGATATAGCCATTTTTTCCTTTCAATTGCAATGTTTCAAAGAGGATTAAGGCTATGAGCTGTTGTTTAAGAGTTCCGGTCACTCAGCCTCCATTTTCCTATGATATGTCTCTGAGCAAGTCACTTAATCACTCAGCGCTGTAGATGGAACAGTTGTAAAACAGGCCTTATGTTTCTGAATAATATGCCTACTATGAACATTCTGACAGAAGTGTTCCATATACCCAATGAATACCATGTTATATATGGATAAAATGGACTTACCCAGCCTAATGTTTGGTTCATAGGTAGGTACTAGGCTATCAGCCCTAGGGCCCATACAAGCCTAGCCAAAAAATGTACCCTGGCTTTTGCCACCCAAGAAAATTATTTTCCTGTGCCCCTGTCGAGCAGAGCCACAGAAGTGATCCCCGGGGTGAATTTCCCATTTCCCATCCAATCATCAAGATTTTTCTTGAAGAGTGCTAATGAGGAGCTCTGTTTGACATAGATAGGTAGTCTGTTCCAGAGTATGGGAAGTCTCTGGGACAGGAATTTATCCATCCAGCATGTTTTGTTTATTGTGGTGACAAGGTTAAGGTCCCTAGAGCGTGTAGCTCGGAGGGATTGGGATTTCTTTAAGTGGAGCATGTCCAACAGCTCTGGGTTTGACATAGCTTTGTATGTTAGGCAGACATCTCCCCTGAGTAGGCGATATGCAATGGAGTAAAGCTGTAGTTTTTTGAGACGGTCTGCATAGGGCATCTGTTTGAGGCCAGTAATCCTCTTTGTGAGGTATTTCTGTGGTCTTTCCAGTTGTTGTAGATGTCTTGTGAGGTACATACCAAAAGGGACGTTGTACTCTATACTGGGTCTAATGAGTGATGAGTAAAGGGGAACAATGACCTCTTTTTATCTGGATGAGAATCCTTTTGTGATGAGATGAGCCACGTAGAAGGATTTCCTGACCACTGTGGCGATGTGATTTTACCAAAGGGGATGACAATACACTTTTTGGCATTGAGCTTCAGGCCATGGCTTTGACACCAGGTATCTGTCTCAGTGAGGCCCTTTTGTAGTTTGTCCACATCGTTAGGAGTTTCGATTATGGCTCCTAGTTTGCAGTCATCTGCAAACTTTGTTAGCCAAAGACCTTCTGTGTTGGCCTGCACTTCAGAGAAGTAGATACCAAACAGGAGAGAACCCAGGACTGAACACTGTGGTACTCCACTTGTCACTGGTCTGATGTCGGATTTGGAATCCGCTACTTTCACAGTGTGGGTTCTGTCTGTGAGCCAGTTGGTAACCCATCTTGTGACATAGGGATTTATACTTAGTTTAGTGAGCTTATCTATAATTCCAGAGTGGGGGATGGTGTCGAAAGCCTTGGCGAGATCTAGATAAGCTGTGTGAACCATTTTACCCTCATCTATGGCTTTGCTGACTGCTTCAAAGAAGTCAATCAGGTTTAGGAGACATGATCTGCCTTTTACAAATCCAAACTGAGTAGGGTCCAGAGTTTGGAGATTACCAATGTCTTTGTTTATGAGTTCCACGATGATATGTTCCATGGCCTTGCAGACCAGGCTCGTCAGGCTAATGGGGCGGTAGTTCCTGGGGTCTGTCGTGGCTTCCCCTTTGTGGAGTGGGATAACTGTCGCAGTGCACCATTCAGTGGGTACAAAGCCTGAGATGAGGCTATGATTGAACATGGTACTTAGGTAGGGTGCCAGTTCATTCTGTAGTTCGTATAGAATGCAGCCTAGGATATTGTCAGGTCCCACGGATGCTGTGTTCTTGGCTTTGGAGGGTGTGTTTTTTACCTGTGCAGCCGTGATTATAGGAACTTTGTATTCTTCCGGTATAGAGATGGGCCCTCTAGGGGGTGAGAGGGGGGTAAATTTAGCACTGAACCTATCTGCTAGGATGTTGGCAATATCAGTTGGTTCTGTATATTTAGTGCCATTATGCTGCAACTCAGAGCAGCTCTGAGTGTTCCCATTTAGATTCTTGACATAGCTATAGAATGCTTTGTGGTTGTCTTTAGAGTCAGTGGCAATTTTGTTTTCGTAACTAGCTTTGGAGGATTTTATGAGGGATCTCAGCTTCTTACTGAGGTTGACCAGGGAGTTCCTCCAGTCATGGGATTTTACTTTTTTTGCAACAGTTTCTTTCTTCTGTTGTAGAGTTTGTTTATGGCAGAGGACCACCAGATTGGCTTCCTTTTTTTTTTGGAGGATAACATCTTGGTTCTATTAGGGATAGCATGATCCATGCACTTGTGTAAGAGCTTATAAAGTGCATTTGTGCAGGATTTGGCAGTCATACCTCTATTGTCCGTCTGCATGGGTGTCATGAAGTTGCCACTTCTGTCTTAAGAAGTGTGAAGTTGGCTTTTGAGAAGTTTTTTACGATGGTTTCCCTAATTGGGGCTGGGGGTGGGATGTGGATGTCTAGGCTGATTAGCTTGTGGTCAGATCTGACCAATGAGGAATTGACCTCTGGTGTGGAACACCGGTTTCCCATGTTGGTAATGACCAGGTCTAGGATATTGCTGCCCCTGGTGGGGGTGTGATCCAAGGCATTGGAATTTATGAATTCTAGAAAACATTGAGCAAAAGAGTTGGTACATGAGTAGTTTTCCCAGTTAATGGTGGGGTAGTTGAAATCGCCCATTATTAGGGTGTTGGGTTGTACCCTAATACTTTCCAGTGTATCAAGCAATGAGGAGTGTGAATCCTGGGGCATGGTGGGGGGTCTGTAGCAAGCTACAATTTGGATTGCGGTCTTGCCCAGAGTTAGTTGCACTTGGATAATATGGGATGCATTATGCTGTGCAACTAGCCTGGAGGTGTGGATATCCTTAATGAAAATGGACATGCCTCCGCCTTTAGTGCTTCTTTCTGGGTTAGGTGGCCGAACGGTGTGGTATGAATTGAAGCCTGGTAATGCAGGGGTGCTCTGTGGAGCTTTGAACCAGGTCTCTGTCACTGCACAGATGTCAATGTTCTCCATTTTAAGGAGTGCCTTGAGTGACTGCATTTTGAGGTTTAGACTTCTAGCATTGAGTAGCATTACCCTCAGATTTTGCTTGCTTGTACCTGCTATGGCGGTGAATTTGTCATTTGAACCTTGCCTAAAAAAGGCACTATAGGGGTGGCAAGAGCCTTAGCCAGTATTCGGAATCCTAAGGGTGACAGATGCAGGCCATCTCTGGCAAAGCATTGTGGACTGTTGATCATGTCGTCCCAGGCAGACAAATACTGGATCCCCTTAGAATGACACCAGAAGCTTAGCCAATTGTTGAAGTCAATCATTTTGTCCTTGTATTGTGGTATCATTCTGGGTGATGGCAGGATGCTACTCAGGGTTAGGGTCATACCTGCCTGGGATACAAGATCAGAGAGCTCCTCCATGTCTCTTTTCATGTGGTCCAGGGAGGTACGTCTCACGTCATTCACACCAACATGGACAATGACAGTGTCATATTTGTGCTTATTGTGGAGTGACCTGAGTGCATGTGTTATTTGGTGGATCCTGGCACCTGACAGGCAGCTGACAGTAACTTTCTCCTTGTTTAGTCTAGTGAGTGGAACATCAGTGTGCCTGACTATAGAGTCACCTATGACTAGAGTGTTGGGTACGTTGTTATGCCTTATGGGCTGTGGTTGAGTGGCACACTGAATTTGTGGGCTATGTGACATTTGGTTTGTGTTGGGGGTGGAGTTTGCTTGCATTTATGCTTTGGATGTCCCTGATGCTTGGGCAGGTTTTTATTGAGAGCCTCCGTGAATGTAGGTGTGTGTTTTGTGTTTCTATGTGTGTGTTTTGGTGGTGTAGGTTTTGAGGGACTATGTAATGAGTGTGGTGTGGTGCAAGTGTTTACCTTTTCCTCTTGACTGTCTAGTCCAGTCTTGGCTGAAGAGAGCTTTGCTTCCAGTTTGGCTATATAAGTGCATCTCTCATAGGTTCATAGGTTCATACTAGGCTATCTGCCCTAGGGCATTTATAAGCCTAGCCAGAGTGTGTGTGGCTTACACCACCCCTTAGGATGAGAGTACTATACCCATTAGTTTGCTGTGCCTCTGTCCAGCAGTGACACAGAGATGATTCCCGGGGTAAACCTACGATCTCCCATCCACTCGTCAAGATTTCTCTTGAACAGAGTCAGTGAGGGGCTCTGCCTCACATGGACTGGGATTCTGTTCCATAGTGTAAGGAGTCTCTGGGTGATGAATCTGTCCCTCCAGCACATCCTATTTATATCCGTGTTGAGGTTTAAGTCTCTTGCTCTCGTGGCTCTGGTGGGTTTGGATTTTTTGAGGTGGAGCATGTCCATTAATTCTGGGTTGGACATGGCCTTGTATGTCAGGTACAGATCACCTCTGAGCAGATGGTATGCGACTGAATAGAGCTGGAGTTTCTTCAGTCGGGCATCGTATGACATATGTTTGAGCCCCTTTATCCTTTTGGTGAGGAACTTTTGGGGTCTTTCCAACTGCTGCAGGTGTCGGGTAAGGTACATTCGAATGGGCGTTGTACTCAATCATTGGTCTGATAAGTGAAGAGTACAGGGGTACAATGACCTCTCCTGATCTGGATGTGAATCCCTTCATGATCAGGTGGGCAATGTAGAAGGTCTTCCTAACCACTTTGGCAATGTGAGTGTCAAAAGAGAGGTTACTGTCAACTTGGGTCCCCAGGTCCCCGATAACTTCTTCCGTGTTTAATGCATTACCACCTATGTGGTAATTAGGGGTTACCTTGTTTTTCCCAAAGGGTATGACTATACATTTTTTGGCATTTAGCTTAAGGCCATGGCTCTGGCACCAGTTATCCATTTCTATGAGACCTCTCTGGAGGATGTCTGTGTCTGATGGAGTGTCAATTATGGTGCCCAGTTTGCAGTCATCTGCAAATTTTGTCAGCCACAATCCCCCTATGTTTGCCTGCACTTCAGAAAAATAAATGCCAAACAAGAGGGGGCCCAGGACTGAGCCCTGTGGGACACCGCTCGTGACCAGCTTAGAGTCTGACATGGCACCAGCAACTCTAACCCTGTGTGTTCTGTCCTTGAGCCAGTTTGCAACCCATCTTGTGACAGGTCGTAGTGTTGGGTGGTAGGAGGAGAGGGTTGTCTGTGTACATGAGGCAATTGCTGCATTGCCCCAAGATGCCCAGATTCATCAGGTAGACAGGAGAAATGTCACATATAAACAGTCAGTGATTCTTATGCTAACTTAGAAGGGTTCCATTCTCAACCTCTGGACTGCCCCCTCCCATGTAGTATAAAACTGCCAATGCCTTATAAGCTGTGTTGGGCTTAGAGTGCAATCAATGTAGCTGTAACCTTCCTCACAAGCACACCTTACATGTTTGCAAAATACAGTCACAACAGCTTGGCTAAGAGTATTGGGTAGTACCATGTTGGACTGACATGCTCCACTGAACTGACTAAATCAAACATCAGATGTGTATACAAATTAGTCTTTGTGGGGTAGGGAGTAAGTGTCACATGCTAAGCATTATACAGCTAACAACAAAAGTTGAAATATTCCTGTAGTCTGGCCATTCCTTCTCTCACTTTTGTTCTGGTCTACTTTCACTTGGGTACACAGAAGGTGGATATCATTTCAGTTACTAGGACACATATGACTGTCTAGATGTACGACAGTAACATCTTCAAATACATAGCTCTGGCCATTTATTGTTTCACTTTCATCACAATGAAACCCCCCCTGAGGTATGCTGACTTCTCCAGAGTAGGACGTCTCACACTACCCCCCCTTATAATTTAGATATCATCAGGCACTTATCTTTCTACTTTACTGCAAAGCTATGTTTACAAGATTTGAACAGTATACTTTGTAGAGTGCTTTTTTAATCTTTCTACTTTACTGCAAAGCTCTGTTTACAAGATTTGAACAGTATACTTTGTAGAGTGCTTTTTTATCTTTCTACTTTACTGCAAAGCTCTGGTTTACAAGATTTGAACAGTATACTTTGTAGAGTGATTTTTTTATCTTTCTACTTTACTGCAAAGCTCTGGTTTACAAGATTTGAACAGTATACTTTGTAGAGTGCTTTTTTATCTTTCTACTTTACTGCAAAGCTCTGGTTTACAAGATTTGAACAGTGTACTTTGTAGAGTGCTTTTTTATCTTTCTACTTTACTGCAAAGCTCTGGTTTACAAGATTTGAACAGTGTACTTTGTAGAGTGTTTTTTTACCTTTCTACTTTACTGCAAAGCTCTGGTTTACAAGATTTGAACAGTATACTTTGTAGAGTGCTTTTTTTATCTTTCTACTTTACTGCAAAGCTCTGTTTACAAGATTTGAACAGTATACTTTGTAGAGTGCTTTTTTTATCTTTCTACTTTACTGCAAAGCTCTGGTTTACAAGATTTGGACAGTATACTTTGTAGAGTGCTTTTTTATCTTTCTACTTTACTGCAAAGCTCTGTTTTACAAGATTTGAACAGTATACTTTGTAGAGTGTTTTTTTTATCTTTCTACTTTACTGCAAAGCTCTGGTTTACAAGATTTGAACAGTATACTTTGTAGAGTGCTTTTTTATCTTTCTACTTTACTGCAAAGCTCTGGTTTACAAGATTTGAACAGTATACTTTGTAGAGTGTTTTTTTTATCTTTCTACTTTACTGCAAAGCTCTGGTTTACAAGATTTGAACAGTGTACTTTGTAGAGTGCTTTTTTATCTTTCTACTTTACTGCAAAGCTCTGGTTTACAAGATTTGAACAGTATACTTTGTAGAGTGCTTTTTTATCTTTCTACTTTACTGCAAAGCTCTGGTTTACAAGATTTGAACAGTATACTTTGTAGAGTGCTTTTTTTATATTTCTACTTTACTGCAAAGCTCTGTTTACAAGATTTGAACAGTATACTTTGTAGAGTGCTTTTTTATCTTTCTACTTTACTGCAAAGCTCTGGTTTACAAGATTTGAACAGTGTACTTTGTAGAGTGTTTTTTATCTTTCTACTTTACTGCAAAGCTCTGTTTACAAGATTTGAACAGTATACTTTGTAGAGTGCTTTTTTATCTTTCTACTTTACTGCAAAGCTCTGGTTTACAAGATTTGAACAGTGTACTTTGTAGAGTGTTTTTTATCTTTCTACTTTACTGCAAAGCTCTGTTTACAAGATTTGAACAGTATACTTTGTAGAGTGCTTTTTTATCTTTCTACTTTACTGCAAAGCTCTGTTTACAAGATTTGAACAGTATACTTTGTAGAGTGCTTTTTTATCTTTCTACTTTACTGCAAAGCTCTGTTTTACAAGATTTGAACAGTATACTTTGTAGAGTGCTTTTTTATCTTTCTACTTTACTGCAAAGCTCTGTTTACAAGATTTGAACAGTATACTTTGTAGAGTGCTTTTTTTATCTTTCCACTTTACTGCAAAGCTCTGTTTTACAAGATTTGAACAGTATACTTTGTAGAGTGCTTTTTTTATCTTTCTACTTTACTGCAAAGCTCTGTTTACAAGATTTGAACAGTGTACTTTGTAGAGTGTTTTTTATCTTTCTACTTTACTGCAAAGCTCTGTTTACAAGATTTGAACAGTATACTTTGTAGAGTGCTTTTTTATCTTTCTACTTTACTGCAAAGCTCTGGTTTACAAGATTTGAACAGTATACTTTGTAGAGTGCTTTTTTATCTTTCTACTTTACTGCAAAGCTCTGTTTACAAGATTTGAACAGTATACTTTGTAGAGTGCTTTTTTTCTCTAGAGTAAGCTGTAGGAATTCATTTTTGTCAGGTTTCCTTGTTCTGGTAGCCTACACAAAAATCAAGAGTAAGGAAAAATGTGTCTCAGCAAGTTCCTTGTCTATGGATGATGCCCACTGGAATATTTCGGAATAACTGGGTATTAGTTATGGTAGGTATTAACTCTGTGGTCGATAATGTTAATGTGTCACAAAGAGCTTCTTCCTGGATGAGTTATGAAACATCTGCAGTCAAATTCATCTTTTACACCAGCTGTAAATGACGCTGTATAATAACTTGACTGACTCGTATACATATATTTAAATTAATATGCACTGCAGATATGAATTGTTTTGTGTATACACAGTCTCAATCCAATCCTTACAATGCATTGTGTAGTAAATATTATACAGTCAATTTGTAATTTTTTTCATATTTCATATGTGGAATGCATGCCCTTTTTTAAAATATTTGTAATAACTTCACACATTTCCAACAATAAGAAGGGTACACAGAGTTACAGAAAAGAGAATAAACCATTATAAGCATTTTCATTAACATATTGCATTATACATGTTTTCTTTTTAACAATTAGCATTCTCTCCAACAGAATTGCTCAAGCCTTGCCTACCCTTAAATTTCACTCCTCATCTTGAATATTATTCTGTACATGTTTGTTGCCACCCATTCCATGTATTTCTTGATATTTTGCCCCTTCCCTCTTTTAAAGATTCCACATTCATTTGTTTAATCTCCTTTACAAAATATAATACTTCAGTTATGGTTAGTTTAGATACTGATTTCCATTTTCCAGTCATTGCTTTTTTAGCTGCCGATGGGCGGCCACAGAGATGCAGTGGTTAGCATTGTCGCCTCACAGCAAGAGGTTATCCTGTTCGATCCTCGGTTGGGGTGCATTCTGTGTGGAGTCTGCATGTCCTCCCTGTGGTCATGTGGGTTTCCTCCGGGTGCTCCGGTTTCCTCCCACATCCCAAAGACATGCTGCAGGTAGACTGGACACTCCAAATTGGCCCTAGGTGTGAGTGTGAGTGTGTGTGTGTGTGTGTGTGTGTGTGTGTGTGTGTGTGTGTGTGTGTGTGTGTGTGTGTGTGTGTGTGTGTGTGTGTGTGTGTGCGCACCTTCTCTGGAAGGTTGGGCGCTGGGCTGGCAACTAGACACTGTAAAACTCCACTGCCAATCATGAGCGGACAGGTGATTCATTGTGGCGACCCCTAACCGGGAAAAGCCAAAAGAAGAAGAAGCAGCTTTTTTAGCTGACGATAGCGTTTCTAAGGCCTACTATGTCTAGAGAATTCAAATCTTGTATCCCAGCTCAAAGGAAAATGTTCCTTAGTTGCACTCATTTGCTTCACCATTTCTGACAAAGGTTTAACATTCTCCGAAAAATAACAAACATTTCCCCAATTATCATTCTCTGTCTCATCATACATCAGCCAAAGGTATCTACCACAGGAACATTTTTCTGCATGAGCATTTTTACACTACAAGAAGACTTCAAACACTTTCATGCAACTATCCTAAACTTTCTGGACTTGGTACATTCTAGGGAGCATAAAGATGCCCTCCAAATGTTACTTTGTGTATTTCTGTTCTATTCTCTATTCAAAAGCTTTTCTATCTTCTTCTGTTTGGATAATTGTAAGAATCCATGTTTAAATGCTAATTAGCTAGTAATTATCCACTTTCAACAGCAGCTTTTGATCAAGACTTAGCCAGAGACAGTTTGTTAATTTACACTCATCACTTTATTTTGATCTAGAAGGTTGTTGTTTAAGATAGTCCCAGATTCCAGAGGCTTGACTTTCTTAGAGGCATATGGATTTGGTGCTTCTAGTTAAATATTGACATACAAGTTAAGTATGCCATTTGCTTGTATAGGTTAATAGGTGCATAGGTAGGTACTAGGCTATCTGCCTGAGGGTATTTATAAGCCTAGCCAGTGTGTGTCAGTTTTCGCTGCCCCATTGATTAATTAACTGATCCTCTGTCAAGCAGAGCCAATGAAGTGATCCCAGGGGTTTATTTTCTGTTACCCATCCACTCATTAAGGTTTCTCTTGAAGAGTGTTAATGAGAGGCTCTGCCTGATGTAATTTCGAATTTTGTTCCAGAGCGTGGGGAGTCTCTGACAGGAATCTATCCCTCCAGCATGTTCTATTTATTGCTGTGGTGAGGTTTGGCTCACTAGAGTGTGTGGCTCACAGTGACTTGGATTTCTTTAGGTGGAGCATGTCCATCAGTTCTGAGTTGGACATGGCTTTGTAAGTCAGGCAGAGATCACCTCTGAGTAAGCGATATGCCACTGAGTACAGCCGGAGTTTTTTCAGTCGGCTACATAGGACATATGTTTGAGACCAGTAATCCTCTTGGTGAGGTACTTTTGTGGTCTTTCCAGCTTTTGGAAGTGTCTTGTGAGGTACATCCCAAATGGGGCATTGTACTCTATGATGGGTCTAATGAGTGACGAGTAGAGGGCACTATAACCTCTTTATTTCTAGATGCGAACCCTTTAGTAATTAGATGGCCACATAGAAGGATTTCCTAACTACTTTGGCAATATGATTGTCAAAGGAGAGATTACTATCTACCTGGCTCCCCAGATCTCTTATTACCTCTTCTGTATTAAGGGGGCTGCCACCTTATGTGGTAATTCGTGGGTGTTTTGTTTTTCCCAAATGGGATGACTATGCATTTTTTGGCATTTAGCTTGAGACCATGACTTTGACGTTAGGTGTCCGTCTCAGTAAGGCCCTTTTGGAGGATGTTCGTGTCAGCCAGAGAGTCAATTATGGCTCCCAGTTTGCAGTCATTGGTGAACTTGGTTAACCATAGTCCTCCTGTGTTTGCCTGTACTTCTGAGAAGTATATGCCAAACAGTAGGGGTTCCAGGACCGAGTCTTGCGGGACACCACTTTTTACTGGTTTAGAGTTGGACCTGGAGCCTGCTATTCTTACCGTGTGAGTTCTGTCTGTAAGCCAGCTGGCAACCCATCTCATAATGTAGGGGTTTATGTTCAGGCTGGTGTGTTTTTCTGTAATACCTGAGTGGGAATGGGGTCAAAAGCCTTGGTGAGGTCAAGGTAGGCTGTGTGAACCACCTTTCCCTCGTCTATGGCCTTGGTGACTGTCTCAAAGAAGTCAACCAGGTTTAGTAGGCATGATCTGCCCTTAAAGTCGAACTGGGTCAGGTCAAGTGTTTGGAGGTTCCTAATGTCTTTGTTAATGAGTTCCATGATGATGCGCTCCATAGCGTTGCAGACTAGGCTAGTCAGGATTATGGGGCGATAGTTACCAGGGTCAGTTGTGGCCCCTCCTTTGTGGAGAGGAACAACTGTTGCTGTGCTTCATCCTATGGGTACGTAGCCTGTGGATAGGCTGAGGTTGAACAGCGTGTTTAGGTGGGGGGTTAGTTTGTTCTGTAGTTCATGCAACACGCAGACTGGGATACCATCTGGTCCCATTGACGCTGTGTTTTTGACTTTTGAAAGGGCTGTTTTCACCTGTGCGTCTGTGATTTTTGGGACACTACACTTTTCTGGTATTGTTGTGGGCCCTTTTGGAGGTGAGAGGGGGTGAAGTTTGCACTGAATCTATCTGCCAGGATGTTGGCAATATCAGTAGGTTCAGTATATTTTGTGCTATTTAGCACTAGTTCAGTGCATATCTGCGAGTTGCCACTTAGATTCTTAACATAGCTAAAGCTATTTTTCTTTCGCATTTAGCCTTGGATGATTTCATGAGGGACCTCAGTTTCTTACTGATACTGATCAGGGATGTCTTTCCTTCTTGGGATTTACTTTTTTTCTGAACTAGTTTGCCCCTTCTATTGTATAGCCTGTTTATTACAGGGGCCCACTAAACTGGTTTCCTTCTCTTAGAGGAGTGAGTTTTGGTTTTGCTAGGGATGGCGCAATCCATGCTTCCCTGTAGGTGCTCAGAGTGCATTTGTAAAGGTTTCTGCATCTTGGGCAGCATTATCCTTTAGCGTGAGGGCTGTGAAACTTACCATCTCTGTCTTAAGTAAAGTGAAGTTTGCTTTAGAAAATTTTTTTACTGCGGTTTCCTTAGTTGGGGATGGTGGTGAGGTGTGGAAATCCAGAGTGATAAGTTTATGGTCTGATCTAACCAGTGACGGGTTGACCTCCGGTGTGGAACACCTGCCGCCCATGTTGGTGATGACCAGGTCCAATATGTTTTCACCTCTAGTGGGGGAGTTTACCAGCTGATCCAGGGCATTTGAGTTGATGAATTCCAGGAAGCACTGGGCCTGGGACTTTGTACTCGAGTAGTTTTTCCAGTGAATGGTAGGGTATTTGAAATCACCCAATATCAAGGTGTTTGGTAGGACCTTCATGTTTTCCAGTGTCTCCAGAAAGGTGGAGTGGTGGTCCTGGGTCATGGAGGGTGATCTGTAGCAGGCCACAATTTGCATTGCAGATTTGCCCGATGATAGTTGCACATGGATGATCTCAGAGGTTTCATGCTGCACTACTAACCTGGAGGTGTAGGTATCCTTGATGAATATGGATACATCCCCTCCTTTTATGTTTCGGTCCATTTTCTGTGGCTGAAATGTGTGGTATGAGTTGTAGCCCGGCAGTGCTGGGGTGCTCTCTGGAGCCTTGAACCAGGTTTCAGTTACTGCACAGATGCCAACATTCTCCATACGGAGGAGTGCTTTGAGCGTGTGCATTTTGAGATTTAAACTCCTGGTGTTGAGTAGCATAACCCTCAGTTTTTTGTTAATTGTGCTGTTTATGGAGGTGGGTTTGACTTTTGAGCCTTGCCTAAAAAATGCACTATGGGGGCAGCAAGAGCCTTGGCCAGTATTTGAAAGCCTAGGGGTGACAGGTGCAAGCCGTCTCTTGTGAAGCAATGTGGCTTGTCGTCCATGTCGTCCTAGGCTGACAGACACTGGATCCCCTTCGAATAACACCAGAAGCTTAGCCAATTGCTGAAATTGATAATTTTTTTCTTTATACTGAGGTATCATTCTTGGTGAGGGCAGGATGCTACTCAGGGTCAGGGTCATACCAGCCTGGGCTACATGATCAGAGAGCTCTTCCATGTCTCTTTTCATGCAGCCAGGGAGGTACGTCTCAGGTCATTCACACCAAAATGAACAATGACAGAGTCATATTTGTACTTGTTCTGGAGTGACCTGAGTGCTTGTGTTATGTGGTGGATTTTGGCTCCCGACAGGTAGCTAACAATAACCTTCTGCTTGTCCAGCCTAGTGAGTGGGACGTCAGTGTGCCTGACTATAGAGTCACCTATTACTAGTGCGTTAGGTATGTTATTTCGCCTCAAGGGCTGTGATTGTGTGGCACACTAATTTTGTGTTTTATGTGTTGCCTGGTTTGTGATGGGAAGTGCAGGTTGTTTGGGTGTTTGCTTTGGAAGTCTCTGATGCTTTTGCAGGTTTTTTATTTAGAGCCTCCGAGTATGATTTTGTGTATTTATGTGTATTTTTTGCCAGTGCTGTTTTATAGGTCTGTGTGCGGCTGGAGTTGTGGTGGAAGTGTTAACATTCTCCTCTTGACAGTCTGTTCCAGTCTTGGGTGGAGACAGCTTAGCTTCCAGTTTGGCTGTATAATTGCATCTCTCGCATATATTAGTGTTTTGTGGTAGGAGGAGAGGGTTGTCTGTGTACATAAGGCAGTTGTAACATTGCCTCAGGATACCCAGATTCACCAGCTGGCCTGGAGAGTGCACCTGAAGTTGCCCTTTGGTCATGCCTGAATAGTAGGGTGAGCTGCTTAGTTGCTTGGTTGGTGAGGGGTGAATAAAGAGCCTTACCCTGCTGGGTAATAAGTGTGAGGGTATATTAGTGCTTGCTATTAGGTCTGAGCAAGTGATGGGCTGTAAGACGCTTTTTGAGTGCTTAGGTTGAGAGTTAGACTAGTTTCAAGGGAAAAAAACGAAAAGGAGACTTAGTGGAGCCGGGAATAATTTAACCGTAGCTAACCAGCACTGCCCAGTGCGCAAAACCGTGCAAACACGGTTTTTATAGTAGGGAAATGAAAGAGATAGAAATTAGCCCAAAATGGCCAATAAACTACTAACTTCTGGGCTGGAACCACTCCTCCAGGGACAGATAGGTTGCTCAAAGCTCCCCTGTCTCACAGGTGAACAGAGAAAGTTCCTTCTATCCAAGTAAGGTATGGGCAACTCAGAAACTAGTATCACAGCCCTGAATTCAGCACTTGCCTGAAAACTGGACTATACTAGCTTAGAAAAGTGGGAAAGAAAGAATTTGTTTTTTTTTTTTTTTTTTTTTTGAAAAGATAAGGCAAAAACAGTAAAAAATACACTTAAAACAGCTTTAAACAACTATAAATGATCAGAAAAGGCTATCGCACTTTAGTGTGTAGCCTACAACAGTTAAACTAATTATTTAAAGAAAAAAACAACTTTTTAAAAGTGCAGGCAGTCAAATAAGTACAATATGTGAAAAAAACAAGCTTTTAAATCACAATAAATGCTGGAAAATCTGGGTTTATGTGGAAAACAGTTAAGTACAACAAGAAAGTACAGAAAACTGATACTTAATCACTCCAAAGTCTCTCTCCTAAGCTAGAAGGCTTGTATCAATTTAAAGCTTTCTAGTGTTACCCAGTAGGTTAGTTACAGGAAAGATGGGAAACAAGCACAGATGTGGTCTTTTAAACCAGAAAGTTGAAAGAGACGGACAAACTGTCCAAATGGTCAATAAACTACAAATTCTGGGCTAAGAACCTCTCCTCTCATGGTAGACAGGCTACCTAGTGCTTTCCACTCCCACTGATAAGCTAGAAGACTTTCCTCTAACTCAGAAGCTTACCAACAGTCCTGGATACAACAACTCTGAATTTGGACTAGGCCAGTTATACAAATAGTGAGAAACAAGCGCAAGTGCGGCTTTTAAACCAGAACATTGAAAGAGATGGAAAAAACTGCCCAAATGGCCAATAGCTACAATTTCTGGGCCAGGAACCCCTCCTCTTGTGGTAGATAGGCTACCTAATGCTTACCACTCCCACTGATAAGCTAGAAGGCTTCCCTCCAACACAGAAAGGCTTGGGGGGCTCAGAAGCTTACAAAGAGTTCTGGAATACAACAAATCTGTACTTGGACTAGACTAGTTACAGGAAAGGCGGGGAACAAGTACAAACATAGGCTTTTAAGCCAGCAAGTTGAAAGAGATGGAAAACTGCCCAAACAGCCAAATAAAGTACAATTTATGGGCCAAAACTCACTCTTCCCATGGAGGATAGGCTACCTAGTACTTACCACTCCCACTGATAAGCTAAAAGGCTTTCCTCCAACACAGGAAGGCTTGGGGGCTCAGAAGCTTACTAAACATCCTGGATACAGCAACTCTGCAACCGGGCTAGGCTAGTTATAGGAAAGGCAGGAAACAGGCACAAGTGCAGCTTTCAAACCAGAAAGTTGAAAGATATAGAAAAAAACTGCTCAAACAGCCAATAGCTATAATTTCTGGGCCAGGGACCACTCCTCTTGTAGATAGGCTACCTGATGCTTACCACTCCCACTGATAAGCTATAAGGCTTCCCTCCAACATGGAAAGGCTTGGGGGGCTCAGAAGCTTACAAAGAGTCCTGGATACAGCAAGTCTGCACCTGGACTAGACTAGTAACAGGAAAGGCAGGAAACAAGTGCAAACACAGGCTTTTAAATCAGAAGGTTGAAAGAGATGGAAAAGCTTCCCAAATGGCCAATAAACTATAATTTCTGGGCCAGAAACCACTCCTTCTGTGGTAGATAGGTTACCTAGTGCTTACCACTCCCACTGATAAGCTAGAAGGCTTCTCTCCAACACAGAGGGGCTTGCGGGGCTCAGAAGCTTGCTAACAGTCCTGGATACAGCAAATCTGTACCTGGATTACACTAGTTATAGGAAAGGGCCAAACGCAAAACTGGCTTTTAACCAGAAAGTAGAAAGAGATGGAAAAACTGCCCAAACGGCCAATGAACTACAATTTCAGGGCCAAAACCCACTCTTCCCATGGTAGATAGGCAACCTAGTGCTTACCACTCCCACCGATAAGCTAGAAGGCTTCCCTCTAACACAGAAAGGCTTGGGGGGCTCAGAAGCTTACCAACAGTCCTGGATACAGCAAGTCTGTATCTGGTCTTGACTAGTTACAGGAAAGGCAGGAAACAAGCTTAGAATTTGTTTTTCTTACAGAAAAGCAGCTAAAACAGCAATAAATACAATTCAAATTGTAGTGCAGGCTAGCATACCCGAGCCTGTAGCAACACTACAGCAAATACAGTTCAAATAAATGCAATTAAATTAACAAATGACTAAAAAACAAGTGCAGAAGGCAGTAAATTAGAAGGCTACTAACAAGCAGTAATAAGTGCAGAGTAAGAACGACTGAACAGTTAGCATGCAGAAGAGCAACTAAGACAGTCACAGTAAGAGCAGATGAATAAGATGTGTATATATATATATATATATATATATATATATATATATATATATATTTCTTTTTTTTTTTTGAGGGAAGGAACAGAGCAGGATTAAGAGGCTACAGGGGTTGTCCTTCCCAAATGCTCACTTTGTACACAGTAGGAGCACCTGAAATCAGAATATGATCTCACTGCACTCATTTGAGTGAGCAAATGAGATGGGCCCAGAGGAGTATCCAAACACAAATCTACAACAGGGGCGGGCAGTTTCAAAGCCACCAACATTAATACTAAAATAAGAACAGGGAAGGTGGGTGGGGAACTAACTTTAGAGAGACAGCCATAACTTCAGTTGAGTTAATATTCAGTGAAAAACACAAATAAATAAATTAAATACAGTACTGTATGCAAAAGAGCAGATAAAAGTGTACTTAAATTCACTTATACATCCAGCTGATTTCAGGTAGATGTTAGCCGGCCAAAGCTCTGATATTAAGCAGAGATAACTCAAAATACACACTTATATAAGGGCAAGACAGGATGTCAGTGATGAGCTGAAACTAACACCCACTGCTATCAATGGCTACGCAGAAGTCCTAAAAAAGTACTCTGTAGAGAGACAGCCACAACTTCAGTTTAGTTAATATTCAGTGAAAAACACAAATAAATAAATTAAATACAGTACTATATGCAAATGAGCAGATAAAAGTGTACTTAAATTCACTTGTACGTCCAGCTGATTTCAGGTAGATGTTAGCCGGCCAAAGCTCTGATATTAAGCAGAGATAACTCAAAATGAACCACTTATATAAGGCAAGACAGGATTGCCAGTGATGAACTGAAACTACCCCCCACTGCTATCAATGGCTAAACAGAAATTCTAAAAAGTACTCTGTAGAGAGAGAGACAGAACTTCAGTTGAGTTAATATTCAGTGAAAAACACAAATAAATAAATTAAATACAGTACTATATGCAAAAGAGCAGATAAAAGTGTACTTAAATTCAGTTATACGTCCAGCTGATTTCAAGTAGATGTTAGCTGGCCAAAGCTATGATATTAAGTAGTGATTCAAGTAGTGAACAAAGACCACATTTTATATAAAGTGACGACAACAACTTAAGTTAAGCCACTTGTTGAGGCTTCTTTCATGGTTTCATAGCCATTGTCTGAAATATTTACCTTTATGTTTTTTAAAAGCCAAACACCACTATAATGGCTGACTCACAAAACAACTATATGGCATAAGTCATAGTGAAAGGATGCGGTGAGGGTAAACCTATATATCAGCATCACAGTGAAATGACACAAGAGGGTAAGACTCATTTAAGTAATTGATATCTACAATGTAATTACACTGATCATTACTATGAATGTATGTCATCAGTAAAAGCTTTATACTGTTAGGAAAGTATGGCTTTATGGTATTCCTGTGAACTAACCTGAAGTTAGATCTAACTGCCTTTTCCTTCCTCCACAGCTGCTGCCTCTTAAAAGAAGCAGTAAATGATTGCATTCCAAAGCAGCTGGAAGACCACATATGGTCTAGGATATATTTTTTTGCAAGGTGTTTACTACCACCATCAATGCTGGACATGGTGAGCATAATGATCTTTAAAGAAATGGCAATGTGAGAAGAAAAAGATGTTTTCCATACCAAAAATATGTTTGGACACAATATTTTAGTGCACATGCATTTCAGGGATGATATTATGTAATTTAGGAAGTTTTTATTTTGTAGGTTTTAAAATGTGACTTAAATTGTTAGAAGTTACTTTGGTAACTTATTTTAATGAGTATAGCACTTTAATATAACACATGGATGACAAGCTGAATTGATTGGTGTATTGTGATCATGTGATGTATTTAAATTAGGTGGCTGGATCTGATGTTTTTGAACACTGAAGAAAGGTTTATCAGAAAAGCTTTATATATTGAAGTGTTGTAGTTCTGGCGTTTGAGATCCAACATTGTGTTTTGTTAGTCGATAGGATTTGGCTGCTTGATCTCATTTACTCAGCCCTGCTCCTTTTAGATTTTACGTATTTATTTATTTATCCACTATAGCAATTTTGTTTTGACATTATCTTAAAAGAAACCTGTACACCAAAACATCCGGGATGAACACCAGACAAGCACATGCAGGGAAGGAGATAGCATTGTTTGCCACACAGAAAACCATCTCTAAAGTATTGGAAGCTGAAGCAGCCTTTATCTGCTTACTTCCTGAACACTACTTGTTATTTCCTTCAGGGGACCTTCTGCAAGGATACAATGCTGTTGTAAAGAATGATTTGTGTGTATTTCAAAAGATGCTATAGGGTCAAATATTAATAGGAAAAGGGACAAATGTGTTAGAAACTGCCATATTGCGTGTAATACAGAGTTCAGATATGGAGAATGAAAAATTACTTGTAATTTTACTTGGCTTTTCTGACCAAGGCATTTGCAATGATGTAATCAGATCCCTCAGCAGGCCTGCTTCTGCCAGTGGAGCCGGCAATGTAATTTTAACTGTATAGTTAAAACTCAGGAGATCTTCATCATTGCAGTTGGCAACATACTCATTAGACAATGCTCATCCATGACTGAAAACTGGAATCCTCTTCTATCAAGGCTTAAAGAACATAATCCCTTTATTAATAACATGAACTGTTTATGTTGCACTGTCAGTTTTTGTATTATGGTGGGTGAAATGGAATTAGCCCTATTGGTAAAGGAGTTCATATCAGACATTTGCTGTCACTTTTTGAACAGTGCACATATACAACAAAAACATGAGTTTATGGGTCCTTGTTGTGGCTTTTTGAAAAACATAAGCATCTGCACTCTCTGTGGATATTGAAACACTCAAACTCATCAGATAAGCCTCCCCTCAGCTGATCTAGTGGTATTGAGGAATAAAGCCTAAACTACATCTCAGGTGACCTGGGTTCAATTAGCGGCTCAGGAGACATTTGGAGACAAAAGAATGGATGAGTGTTTCCATTTTGGAGATGAGGGTAGTTCTATGGACACCTCTTGCAATAATCCTGGAGGAGAATGGGTATATTCCAAAGATGCTGAAGGGCATAGGACTTGGCCTAGCTGGTGGTTTCCATGGCACACTCACCCCTTAGAGGCAACCATGGCAACATAAAGGGAGGGGGAAAGGGGTTATGTCATAAAGGTGTGAGAACAATGGATGGAAAATGTCCAAGACATGTCAGGACACTCCATAGTACTGCACTAGCCTTAGCCTGAGAATCAGTGTGTGTCCTGGGTGTTTGAAGACATTGGTAGACCCAGTAATGTATGCGAGGTATGTGGTAAGAGTGCTGTAGGACGAAGTAGGGGAACAAAAAACACTTAAAGGCTAAGTTTAGAAAAAGCAATGAAAAGAATGCCTAATTCAAGTTTTTTGGACCACTGTCTGTTAATGCAGAGCAAACAGGCAGAGACTGTGAAGTCTTGACATTAAACTCAAATTCCTGGTCTTTAAATTATTGAAGAACTTTGATATCCAAATTAAAGCCAAGAAAGCAAACGATCCACCTGGTATAGTTATATAACAAATGTACTAGTGGCATATGTGACTAATTTATTAAAACCACAAATAGCAAAATTTGTATAAATCCTTTTTCTGTAATATTCTTAGATGAGAATATGCATGAGATTAGATGTTCATTAACAGAAAATTGTGCAGAGGGACAAGTAGTTTTATATTGATGTCTTGCATATAACCAAGTAACATTTCCCTACCAGAGATCCTCTGCTACAGAACATAGGCAGATTACTAGATCCTACTATGAAACTGAAGCTTTTTACATGTATTGTATGTTACAATACTATAGTATTACATGCTGGTATAGGCAATCAGCTTGTTATTTTTGTAGCTTATAAGTAGAGTGATGAAAGTAGATGAATTTTCAGTGTACCAGATAACTGAGTGACCATACAGGTCAGGGACATCCAGTTTCCTGAAATAATAGTCCATTCTGTTTGGTAGCTCTGTAGTTCAGAATCTGCTAGCCCTTCAAACACAAATGCTGATTGCCTTCAGCTTGCCACACTGCAAGTGTGGACATGAGCATGCACTAGGTATGGTTTAAAAAGTAAAGACTGAACTGAGACAGTTACTCAGCACAAAAATACATTATTTATTGGCAATAAAGATGAACTATGACTGCTACTGGTTCATAGGTTTGTACTAGGCTATCAGCAATAGGGCCTGTACAAGCCTAGCCATAAGAATTCCCTGGATATTTCTTCCCACAATATTTACTTCCCTGGACCCCTTGTCTTGCAGGGTGACTGACATGATCCCCGGGGTGAATTTCCTATCTCCCATCGAATCGTCAAGGTTCCTTTTGAAGAGGGCCAAGGAGGCGCTCTGCTTGACATGTGTGGGTAGTCTATTCCAGATTATGGGGAGTATCTGGGTCAGGAACCTACCCCTCCAGCATGTTTTTCTCATTGTGATGACAAGGTTTAGGTCCCTGGAGCATGTGGCTCTGAGAGATTAGGATTTCCTTACGTGGAGCATGTTCAGCAGCTCAGGGTTTGACATGGCCTTACTGCGTGCAAAAGAACAGTACACATCAAAAAAAATGTCAATGTCAGCTGACTCTAATGCTTGCTGAAATCAAGGTTAATAACTGTTTTCTTATATACAGTATATGTATAGTCCAACCATGGGGACATGAAATAGCTTAAAGTAAATGTGTAGTTACATACAAATAATTCAGGCATGGACAATAATGCCATTCTGGATATCCTCCAGAGAGGAATGAAGGTCAGCCGCACTAGGATGGAATATATGTGTGTGAATGAAAGGGAGGGTAGAGGAATGGTGATGATGCAGGGAGTAGAGTTGGCAAAGGTGGATGAGTTTAAATACTTGGGATCAACAGTTCAGAGTAATGGCGAGTGTGGAAGAGAGGTGAAGAAGAGAGTACACTCAGGGTGGAGTGGGTGGAGAAGAGTGTCAGGAGAGATTTATGACAGACAAGTACCAGTAAGAGTGAAAGGGAAGGTCTACAAAAGGGTAGTGAGACCAGCTATGTTATATGGGTTGGAGACAGTGGCATTGACAAAAAGGCAGGAGTCAGAGCTGGATGTGGCAGAGTTAAAGATGTTAAGATTTGCACTGAGTGTGATGAGGGTAGACAGGATTAGGAATAAGTATATTAGAGGGTCAGTCCAGGTTGGACAGTTTGGAGACAAAGCTAGAGAGGCGAGATTGCATTGGTTTGGACATGTACTGAGGAGGGATGCTGGGTATATTGGGAAAAGTATGCTAAGGATGAAGCTGCCAGGTAAGAGGAAAAGAGGAAGGCCTAAGTTAAGGTTTATGGATGTGATTAGAGAAGACATGCAGGTGTTTGGTGTGACAGAGCAAGATGCAGAGGACAGGAAGAAATGGAAACAGGTGATCCGTTGTGGCAACCCTTAACCGGGAAAAGCCAAAAGAAGAGGAAGAGGAAGAAGAAGGCTGCCAATATACCAAAACAGTCATGCCCTAAGTATCCAAGTTTATTTTAAAAAATATATAAATTAGTGCTTCCTTCAGTATAATTTAGTAGTCTATTCCATTTTCAGTTACTTTATCAGAGAACCAGTTAGTTATTACATCTCTCATTTCTGTATAATTTTCGACACAGGTTCTCTAATGATTCTATACTACTTTTTCATAACCTCAAACATTCCCAGAGGTAGTTGCCTCTAAATGGACTATATATTAAATAAGGTCTCTGGCTAAATATCTATGAGACACTTTGCTCATTCAGCTACTTGAATTTTTATAATAGTTTAAATTTTCACGTGAATCTTTTATAATAAATTAAATTTTCGCATCTATGGATGGCCTTAGTAAATTTCCACTGTACTCTTTCCAATTTACTCATACTTGTTTTCTTATAAGGTTTCCTTCTTCTTATTCCATAACCTAATTTAAGTCTATTGTAACTTATAAACAGTGGTTTCTATAATGTGTTAAACTTCTGACCTGGCAAAAATCCAGTCTTGTGTTAGCCATATATTGGAATTTATCTGCTTCAAAAATCTTCTTGCCTTTTCTTGACAAGTGTATTCCATCCTGTCTAATTATGTTTGGCCAAAATTAGGACTGGTTGCTCTGTATATTTCTACTGTTTAAAGTGAAACATATTTTCATGTAGGTATTTACCCAAAAATAATTTAAATCATGCTGACCTGATGCTATACAATATTGGTGAAAAATATGTTACAACACCTGTGCAAGCTGTGCTATCCAGTAGAAATGATCTTCATCACCATTAGTCTTATTAATGTTACGGTTCTCACTGCTTATTTATTTTGAAATCATTCGGTTCTCATCCAGCTGCCTTTGCTCTTCAAAATCTCGAACAAGATTAACTTCAGTCTTCCTCCTCTTTCTGCTTAAAGTACTATTCTTTAGTCCCTGGAAGTTCAGTGTTGATGTTTTTATTTTAGCATGCCCTTGGCTTTTTTTTTTCTGCCTTCTGTATTGGAAAAATGTTATTTATAGTTAACTAATTGTTTTTCAGAGTGTTGAATACCTGGACTGTTTAATATAAATTTCTACATTAGGCATATTGCTTCCATATTTTTTATGTGTTTATTTGCAATTATTTTTAATTAACCATGGTGAGTATGGATTCTTGTGATCTGAAAATAAGTCAGTGTGCAATATGTGAATTCATAAATGGTCTGAAAATGTGAATATTTGTGTGTGTGTGTGTATATATGTATGTATATATGTATATATATATATATATATATATATATATATATATATATATATATATATATATATATATATAGATAGATACACACACACATACATATGTCTACATGGGTGTGTGTATTAATGTGTTAATATGAATATGTGTATATTATACTTGTGTTATACTAATTAAGTGTCCCTGATTTTAAAGTCCTTCATTATTGATTCTCTCATAAAAAATAATATTTGACTTGTGTCCTGTCCAGAGGTCCTACTTCTTGTCCTTTGAATAATGGGCTTTTACATCAGAAGTAATAGCAAACAGTCTGCAAAGTCATGACATTAAGTTGGCATTCCTGTTAGTGCAGTTTGTGCATCAACCACTGCTGAACTTCAATGTCCAAAATGCAAAGTAGACAAAATAAACTGATCATATTGCATCCTGATATACAGAAGGCACTGCAGCCATATGCCACTAGGGTATTAAAACCACCACTTGCTAATTCATTTGTGACAAGATTTACTATCATCAATTCATTTCTCAAAATACAAGACAACATCCTGCAAGACAGCAACATTTGCATCTATCCGTATTCTGGAACATACTTAGATGAGAATATGGATGACATCAGAGGTATAGTAATAGAAACTTTTCCAGATGTCCAAGCATACTGCATCAGAAAATGTAAATATTTTTATTTTAAGGATAACAGTACATAGAATGATAATGTTTCACAGTAATGAATCGTACCCTTTCTGAATGGCAGTTTTTCAGGTGACTTGCTTACCTTGTTGCAGAAAAAATATTGCATCTTATCTAGCAGTTTAAATAAAGAATTGATTACTCCTGTCATGATGGACTTGTTAAAAAGCTCTTGGTGATCAACGACTGGTTACTGTCTCTATATTTGTAAACTTCAATGGCAGTGGGGCTGTGGCCAGCAACTGGATAAAACAAACAAAATAAACTTGAGATTGTTGATCACCATGTCCTATTAACAAAAGTTATACTCCAGTGATTTATCTGTCAAGGCTATTTATTGCTCCTAAAAGTTCTTTCATAAAGAAAAAAATCTGGTCAAAGCCAAAAATAATGGGGAGGGGGACAAAGCCCCAAAAGTAGGGCTAAATTTTAAATATAGGTCTTACAAAATTATAATGTTGCTAGAATAAAAGGTCTTGTGTTACCATGCATTTTCCGAAGGATATGACATATAAAACTCAGATGGTTGTCGTTATTGTCATTATTTAGTGAATTCAGTCCTCAGTGATTTGCCACAAAAATCCAGAAAACCACAACTTTTAAGAGGAACAGACCAAAAATATGGGGTAAACATTTGGACATTCTATGAAAATCTGGACAGTTGAGAAGTATGGACCCAGTTGCTGGCAAAACTGACACAGGAATATAGGTTCTGAGTTGATTCCCAGGAGGGCCATAATTTCTGGCAATAAGAACTAGGATGAAGTAATGCTGTGTAGAATCTTATCCATGATTTGTCAGTTTTACAATGTACTCCTTGTATGCACTTTCTGTGTGCATTATGAATCATTTGCAATAATGAGCTTTCTCTTGGATCTGTTATTAATCATTTGCAATAATGAGCCTTCTCTTGGGTCTGTTATGAATCATTTGCAATAAGCATTTTCTTAGACGTGTTATGAATCATTTGCAACAATTACCTTGGGTGCATTATGTAGTGAGCTTTTATTTGGATACATAGTCATTTGCAGTAATGAGATTTTCCTGGATATGTTATGAAATATTTGCAATAATGAGGATTTTCTTGGATGTGTTATGAGTTATTTTGGATAATAAGGTTTTCCCTGAATGCATTATTGACTTGCAATAATACTTACTCATATTTTGACTATGTATGGTGCTGTGTATTACTCAGTTGTACTGAATTACACACGTTTAAAGCTGTTTCTGGATTGCCTTCTCATCTTTTATCTGAATCATTAATTTTCTTCAGAAGCAAAGCCTTGTCTGTGTTGCACCCACTTCCATCGTGGATTGTACCATTCTGTTCTGTGATTCAAAGTTTCTTACACTGTTATAGTGCAACAACTGAGATGGGTAAGAATGTTCTTTTGACTACTGTTTGCCATCATACAAGCTTAATATATTGTTAAGTAAAATTGTAACATCACAGTACACCTGTGAATTACCTTGAAGCCATCTAATAATGCCTCCTTTTTTTTCTTCTCTGAAGATGCTGCCTCTGAAAAGATGAAGTGAATGACCACATTCCAAAGTAGCTGGAAGGTCACCTTTGACTGGGTAATGGAAAGGTGACATGGTCCAGGCAATGCATTTTGTAAGACCTGCTACTAATATTAATGTCAGATATGGAGATAGGAAAGATCTGCAGTGGCATATGGATACTGGAAAGCACAAGATGAGCATCAAACATTTAAGAAAAAGGTGACAGAAATGTTTGCCACTCGGCACACCAGTGCTAAAGTGTTGACGGCTGAAGTAGTCTTTATGAGTCAACTTGCTGAACAAAACTTGCCATTTACAACTGGGGATCATTTCCTGAAGTACATTAAGAGGTAATGCATGGATCAGGAGGTAGTACAAAAAATAACCTGTGGACCAACAGAGGCTGCTTGCATTTTAAGAGATGTCATGGGGCCAAAGTGTCAGCAGGTTGTTGCACAAGTTTGCCAGAAAGTGCCATACTATTTCTACCTCGACCAGAGTACAGATATGGGGGATGACAAGTTGCTTGTGATTTTACATGTTTTTTTTTTTTACCATGGCATTGGTAAAAATGTTGTTAAGATTCCTTGATATGCCTGCTTGCATCAGTAGAACTGTCAAAGCCATTTATGACTGTGTAATGGAGACTCTGAGCAAGTTTGACATTCCTGTGACCAACATGGTGGCTCATTCACCAGACAATGAGCATGACTGACATTCCTGTGATCAACATGGTGGCTTATTCATCAGACAATGCTACATCCTTGATTGGTAAGCAGACTTTGGTGTTATTCAGATTAAAAGAGGTTAATCCACATATTTTCAACATGGGCCGCTTATGGCACATTGCAGATTTGTGTATTAAATCTGGTGTAAAAACAATGGCTGTACCTGTAGAGGAATTGGTAGCTGACATTTATTGTCACTTTTCCAGCAATGCTCACAGTCAGCAGAAGCTTAAGGACTTTGCACTGTTCGCGGATATTGAATCACTCAAAATTATCAGATATGCCCCCACTCAATGGCTAAGCTTGTCAAAAAGTCATCAAAAGAATGCTTGCCTTGTAGCCCACCCTGAGATCCTACTTCTTGTCCTATGAACCAAGGTCTGTTAATGTGAATCTAATAGTTGAGAGATGAGCCATGACATTAAGCTGGCATTCCTCTTCCTGCACTATGCCATTGAACCACTGCAGAACTTCAATGTGCAAATGCAAAGCAGGGAAAGCAAACTGCTCACATTGCATAATGACATCCAGAAGGTACTGCAGGGTACTCAAACCAGCAACTGCAAGGCAGTTTTTGGACAATATAAGTACTATTGATGCAATTCTGGAAGTGCAGGACAACATCTAGCAAGACAGTGAAATTCGTATTGGTCTTGATGCCGAAATATATTTAGACAACAATTTGGATGATATCAGGGGTACTACAGTGGAGCAGAAACTATTCAAGAGAGCCAAGCAATTTTACTCTGCATTCCTATTAAAAATGAAAAAGCATTCCCCTGCAAAAGATTTCCTGCTGCAGAACATGGCCAGATTATTGGATCCAGCTATGAAACTGCAGGTTTCTTCAACTGTTATAGCAGATATTGGCACACATCTCGTTTTTTGAAGTTCACGAGTGGAGCAATGAAGACTGATAGATGAGTTTTCAGTATATCGGATAACTTGAGTGGTCATATGGATCTGACATACATAATTTTCTAATGTACTGGGCCCATGGTGCTTGTGAGCCCTCCAGTACAAGACCTCCCAAGTTTTCAAAAGCTAATGAGAAGTGTTCTCTGTTTGCTGCACTCAAACAGTGAAGCAGAACGGGCATTCAACATGGTTCACAAAGTAAAAACAGAGCTCAGTCACTTGGCCCAAAAACATAATTAGCAATAAAGATGAACGAGGACAATGACGTCTACTTTGTAAAGCATCCTAAGGACATGCTGGAAGCAGCAAGAAAAACAACAGCTGCTTACAACAAAGAACATTCTTGCACAGCATTAGCTGCAGAAACTACCTCTGCCTGCCAAGGTGCTGAAGTTGAATCAATAGTCTGAATGCACTTATCTTTTCTATGTATTGCTTCCATTCCATATTAAGCATGTGTATTTTATAAATGTTTATGCACCTGTCTTTGTATAAAATCAAAGTAATACATGCTCAGCTAACCTGTCCCCTTACACATACCATCAGTTTTCTGAAAAATATGAATAATCCTCTATTTTGAGCATGTCTATGTATACAATTCTCTATAAAAATGCTTAAAATGATGCCCTGTCTGTGTAATTGAATGAATGGGTGGGCTTGTCCTTTAAAGCACTTATTTAAATATGCATATCTTATGTTAATTAGGTGTCCCTGAATGTCCCTAATTTTAAGGTCCTTTGTTCCTGATTCTTTGATCTGGAGGTTGAGAGGTATGCCAAGACGTGCACACCAACACCTTAAACTTAAACAAGTGAGTGGAACCATTCTCCTTTGTGTGCTTAGCCAATGCATTTCTTAAATCTGACTTCCTAATTGCTGCGACATGTTCCCTAATTCTCTCTCAATGTTCTGTTCGTCTTTCCTGTATAGAAAGACGAGCATGAATCACAGCACGCTATACAGACCACATTCTGTGTAGAGCACTCAGCTCTGACTCTAATTATAAAAACTTGGTCAGTGATAGGAGGGTTAAAATGGTTAGCTAAATCGATCAAGGAGCAATAATTGCATTTCCCACAGGCTACCATTTGACTCTCCCAGTATCTTTATTGCTGCCATAACACAGTAGTCTTTTCAGACACTTCTTATTCCGAACAGAGAAATGTCGGTGATCACCCACAAACCCCCTGATCTTATCATCAGGCAATAAAACAGACAAATTCTTCTTAATACTGCAGAACACATCTACATTATTAGGATAGTGCAGTGTAAAATTAACCCTTGATATAACAGTGTCCATCTTAGTACTGGTAGCCATTTGTTTTTATCTAAGAAGTAGGGTCAAGAACAGTTGCTCCCAAGCTTCCTGGAGTTATCACCCATGCCCTCTACTTCTCTAACATTATATCCCCTGTCCCAAAACTCTTGTTAAAGCATACTGAGGTCAGACTCAAAAATAATATACTTTTATACTGAATTGTGTGTGCTTGGTATGACAGTAAATTGCTGGGAATTAGAGAGATTATTGTGGTTTAAATAATTAAAAGAGTAGAAGAGCTGATTCTTGGAAAATGTTTTAGGTCAAACCATCCTACTGGCTCAGAAATAACATTTCTTTTTCACAGCTTCAATGGCTGGGTTTCAAGCTTGATTTCCAGTCAATTTCAGTTTACAGTTTCTCCATGCACCTATGTGAATTTTGTGGCATTATATTTTTTCCCTAAAAACATACTGGATATATATATCTATATCCAGCTATCCATTACCGTGTGTGTGTGTGTGTGTGTATATATATATATATATATATATATATATATATATACACACACACACACACACACACACACACACACAAAACATACACATACACACATCTGTGTGTGTGTGTGTGTGTGTGTGCATATATTATAGTTTGTGGCTGGAAAGCATACTTGGACTACATAGCTGAAATATGAAATAAATACTTGTAAAGATTTCATATTGTAAGATTTTGTATGGTCACTTTAATGATAACCACCTCTGGTGCAATACCTAAAAGGTCTCATAATTTATGGCATTTTTTGCCTCACATGACAAAGTGCAAAGTAGTTGGATGTGCTTCTGGCCTTAGAACTTTATCTCCCTAGCACACAAAACTCTGGCAGTAGCAATATATGGGGAAATCACAGAAGTCACTCATCTGAATGTGCTGATTAAACATTTATAAAATCTCCATGTGCAGTGAATTAATACAACAGAATGGAACATGCACATGTAGGCAATGTGTGGAGGAATGCAGGTATTTTATAGCAAAGCCGTTTAAATACCAGCTGTATCTTGCACATCAGGCAATTTATCGTTCATTTATTACTATAGCAATAACCCACGCCTGGGTGTGGGTAATGCTAAATTTACCCACGGTTGGCGTGGTTTGGTCCCGAGGGCGAAGCCCGAGGAACCAAACAAAGCCAACCGTGGGTAAATTTAGCATTACCCACACCCAGGCGTTATTGCTATTATACATGACATTATTTAAGAAAAGAAACTGTTACTTTTCTTAAATAATGGCATAGTATAATGCCTGTTTACTGCCCTTCCGCAGATGTCTGGCATACGCGGCAGTTCTGATGTACTGCGCGCCTGCGCAGTACATCAGAGTTGTGCAAAAGCGAGAAAGCAAGATCTCCGTTGCTTTTATGTCTATGTTAAATGAGTTTAACATAGCGAGACAGTTTTAAAATAAGCAACGGACATCTCCGCTGCTTATTTTAAAACTGTCTCGCCATGTTAAACTCATTTAACATAGCGAGACTCAAAAGCAACGGAGATCTTGCTTTCTCCGCTGTTTTTACACACTGCCTCGCTATGTTAAATGGGTTTAACATAGCGAGACAGCTTTAAAATAAGCAACGGAGATCTCCGTTGCTTATTTTAAAGCTGTCTCGCTATGTTAAACCCATTTAACATAGCGAGACTGTTTAAAAAAAACGAGTTATACTAATGGAAAAAAGTCCGGGCGACCGGACCTTTTTCCATTAGTATAACTCGATTTACAACGGGCACGCTGGCCAATCAGCGTGCACGTTTTGGGGGGATCATGGTATAATAATACATAATCACAGTTCAAAATTAGCCATTCTTCACATCAGAATGCTAATAAAAATGAATGTCCTTTCTGCTTTTTTTTTTCAAGATCTAAATAGCCACTGACTTACCTAGTATGTTATAACTATGGGTTGCATTTCACTGTGCCACTGAAGGGATGCTTCAAGATAAAAACTATTACTATGAATACAAAGTGAAATTAGATTTGTATATGAAAAATATGTTTTGTACCAAATGAACCACAAGAGGGCAGCAATACACTTCTTAATTTCATGGAAAGTACATTCCTAATTTCTACAAGTGCCCATTTCCTAAAGAGCATAGGACTCGCAGACTGCATTTACATTGCAGGAGTGACAGTAGAACATGTTTTCTGTTTTACCAAAATTATCTGCACTAAAGTTTAAACAAATAAACATGATCTGGCATTAATAAAGAGTTGTTTAAAATAATTGTTTAATACATTTAAAGAAAATGTTTGTAGGAGACCAAATAAAATGAGGCTGTGATTTTTAAGACATGGGTGCTTCAGTATATACACAACTTTCGGACATATACTTGGTCTAAAGAGCCTAAGGGGAAAAAAAAAAGTTTAAATCATGCTGCAAAATAATACACTGTATTTTCCCAGATTAACTCACATACCACTTATCTGTTGTCATTTGCATTATAGTACATTAAGTATGTTTTGTGGTTGGCAAGTTTTGCATTTATTATTTATTGCAGAGTTCATTTTCACAAATGAAGTGTTCTCTAAAGTAATTTTTCTCTGCAATAATTTGGTTTGGAAATGGATCACCAACATCTCCAACCCCTGAATGAATGTGTATATATCTCTAATACACGTTTGTCTGTGTGTCCTTTCATCTAAACACCATTTATCTAAAAACAGCTTACCTACCATAACTTATTTAAACTCATTTAATCTAAGCTAGCAAAACCTCCCAAAAAACAGAACAAATGTTTTACAGGGAGAAAGGACAACACAGTCGCACTACAGTAGGGGGAAAAACACTGGAATTGACCCACCAGCTCATTCAATCTAGCACACCGTGATAAAGTAAACTGCAATATTAATTATGTATCTTTAAGAAAACTCAAAGCAGTGGTCATAAATTATTTTGCAATGTACAACACATTTTGTTTTCTGAGTTTTGCCAACTATTCTCCTTGTTCAACAAATAATTAACCTGTTTGTAGATGTACAAAGAGGACATTTGCAGATGACCTGTATGCCTTCATTACAGGAGATTTAAGGCATTACACAGTGAAAAGAACTCTAGCTTGGTTGTTTTTTCTTGCAGTGTTTACTGCTAAGTTTGTTTGGGCAACCTTGTTACCCTTTGGTTTGGTTAAAATAAATATATATATATATATATATATATATATATATATATATATATATATATATATATATATATATATATAAATATGTGTGTGTGTGCATAAACTCACATACACAGATAGATATGTGTGTGTGTGTGTGTGTGTGTGTGTTCCTGTCATTTCATCAAATGTAATGTACTTTTGGTCAACAAGTGCAAGGAGTACTGCTTAATATCAAAGTAACAGATAGCTGAATGGTTAAAATGTTTAGGGAATGTTTCATCGGGAAATGTGAGTGGGGTTGGAGGGTGCGTGTGTGTGCATGAGTGTGTATTTTAGGGTTAATGTCAGAATCAGAACTCCCTAATTTACTCACCTGTAACCAGTTAATAGTAGCCCACTCTGTTGTCTATAAGCCTGACTACTGTCCAGCCCTCCAGGCAAAAAATTCCAAAAACTGTTTATGAGAAACCAGTAGTGTTAGCGCTTTCATACAGAATAGTATCTGTACTTCAGGGGGCCACAATCCTGCTCAACAGAACTCAATACACAGGAACAACAGAAGGAGGAATCGAAATAACCAACTACAAACAAGGAGATAGTATGCACTTTTCCTCCCTCTTATGGTGAGTGTAATGACATTAATTGGGATTGTAACTCGAGTTTCCCCATTTCTGAGGGGGGTGGGGGTAACCATTTGAATGTTTGCTCTGAGAGTGTTGTTGGAGAAATACAGAGAAGGTCAGAAGGAGTTGCATTGTGTCTTTGTAGACTTGGAGAAAGCATATGACAGGGTGCCTAGAGAAGAGTTGTGGTATTGTATGAGGAAGTTGGGAGTGGCAGAGAAGTATGTAAGAGTGGTACAGGATATGTACGACGGTAGTGTGACAGTGGTGAGGACTGCAGTGGGAGTGACAGATCCGTTTAAGGTGGAGGTGGGATTACATCAAGGATCAGCTCTGAGTCCTTTCTTATTTGCAGTGGTGATGGACAGGTTGACAGATGAGATCAGACAGGAGGCCCCGTGGACTATGATGTTTGCAGATGACATTGTGATCTGTAGTGAGAGTAGGGATCAGGTTGAGGAGACTCTGGAGAGGTGAAGATATGCCCTATAGAGCAGAGGAATGAGGGTCAGCAGGGCTAAGACAGAATATATGTGTGTAAACGAGAGGGCGGGTAGAGGAATGGTGAGGATGCAGGGAGTAGAGTTGGTAAAGGTGGATGAGTTTAAGTACTTGGGATCAACAGTTCAGAGTAATGGTGAATGTGGAAGAGAGGTAAAGAAGAGAGTACAGGCAGGGTGGAATGGGTGGAGAAGAGTGTCAGGAGTGATTTGTGACAGACGGGTACCAGTAAGAGTGAAAGAGAAGGTCTACAAGAGTGTAGTGAGACCAGCTATGTTATATGGGTTGGAGACAGTGGCATTGACAAAAAGGCAGGAGTCAGAGCTGGATGTGGCAGAGTTAAAGATGTTAAGATTTGCAATTGGTTTGACTAGGATGGATAGGATTAGGAATCAGTATATTAGAGGGTCAGCTCATGTTGGACAGTTTAGAGACAAAGCAAGAGAGACGAGATTGCGTTGGTTTGGACATGTGCTGAGGAGGGATGATGGGTATATTGGGAAAAAGATGCTAAGGATGGAGCTGCCAGGTAAGAGGAATAGAGGAAGGCCTAAGATAAGGTTTATGGACGTGGTGAGAGAGGACATGCAGGTGGTTGGTGTGACAGAGCAAGATGCAGAGGATAGGAAGAAATGGAAAGAGATGATCCACTGTGGCGACCCCTAACGGGAAAAGCCGAAAGAGAATGATGATGATTATAACACTGCAAAAGACTTTAAGGTATTTAATTATTCCTCATTTAGTGTGGGCATGGATTTGGCCGATGTTTTTGCAAGGGGATGTCCTTTGTACCCTCCAAAAACTTGGATTTGCCAAAAACAATTATTGATTTGAAGCTGTATACAAGGAAACTGAACTTAAAGTTGGTTTTGGGTTCTGGTATGGACTGTACTTCCTTAGGCAGGAGTACAATTCATGTGAACAGTACTTTTAACCCTGTGCTGCATCCTAACTTAGCTGTTTTTAAGCACATTTGTGAGTTTAATTTAAGAAATTTAAAACTATTTAAAAATGTTTGTAATATTTCTACCACTAACAGCCTAATTGCTGAAGAAAGAATGTTATTGGAACACTTGGTTAATTGTGATTTAAGGATATCCCAACATGATAAAGGCGGGGGTATAGTTATCATGAATAATGATTTTTACACAGACAAGATGAAAATGATGTTGGATACTACTAGTTATAAACATGTTTGTTTAAATGAGCTTAATTGTGCATATAAGAAGATCAAGGTGTTTTTGAGTGATTTGTTTATTGAAGTACGCATTTTTCTGGACATTTTCAACTACCTTACTGTCCCAGCCCCACAAAACCCTGTATTCTTTGGAATCCCAAAGATTCACAAAGATTTGTATAACCGTCCTTTGCGCCCGATAGTTAACGGACATAATTCTATAACCTATCCCATGGCCAAATTTGTTGATCATATACTTAAGCGTTTCTTGTCAGATGAATCACAAGTATATAAGGATTCTTGGTCTTTTTTGGGGAATGTTAATAGTTTGGGTTACATGGAGGATTACAATTTTGCTACAGTGGATGTCAAGGATTTATATATGGTGATTCCACATGGACTGGGTTAGCCAGATATTAGTAAGGAAGGGTATTGATAGTGATGAATTATACTTGGTTCAAGAATTCTTGGATCTGATCCTAACTAACAATTTCTTCCTTTTTGGTGACTCCTATTATGTGCAATACAAGGGTGTTGCCATGAGATCCCCGTGTGGGGCTAGCTTTGCCAATCTTGTCATGGTATTTTGGGAAAAGGAATTTATATTAAAAAATAATCCTTTTTCAGAACATATTCATTTGATACACATTACCTAGATGACATTTTTATTATTTTTAAAGGTAACAAGGTTTTATTTAATGATTTCGTTTTTTACTGAAACGGTCCAATTTCTAGCTAATTTCTTACCACCTATTACCTCAACTCCACATTCCTCCTTAACTAGCTCACCTCCCACCTTTCACTTACAGTCAGTTCCAACATCCCTCACCTATACCCTACTTCAGAAACTTAAACCATGTACACCCTCAGCTGATCTGCTACCAGCCGAATACCTGCAAATTGCAGCTAAGGTACTGCCCTATCCCATTTCTATCCTAATTAATACAACCATTACAGAAGGTACCATCCCATCTCTCTGGAAAATCTCCCACATAATCCTACTACACAAAGGGGGCAACTCAACCAAAATCTCAAACTTCCGTCCCATAGCCCTACTCTCTCCTTTAGTCAAAATCATGGAAAAATGCATCCACCAGCAACTACTTGATCACCTTCTCCAAAATAACCTTGTGGCTGACTGTAAGCATGGCTTTAGGCCTTTTCATAATACTACCACTACCCTCCTATCCTTTTCTGACTGTATTAACAAAAATCGTAATAACATGCTTTCTTCTGCATTTTTTATTGACCTCTCTAAAGCCTTCAATATGTTTAACCATCAGTTACTTATAAACATACTCAAATCACTTTCACTAGACACACAGGCATTACAATGGTTCAAGTCCTATTTAGATAACAGACAACAAACTGTCCTCTGGGACAATAACCTATCCACACCCCTCCCTATTACCGTTGGAGTCCATCAAGGCTCTATCTTGGGACCTCTCCTGTTATCTATATTCATCATTGATCTAAATGTAAATCTACCTCAAGCTACCTGCATACAATATGCAGATGACTCCACATTAATTTGTGCTGCCTATTCTTCAGCTGAACTCCAATCTATCACCCAAAATGTATTTAACTTAGTAAAAAACTGGTTTCTTCAATGTTGCCTCCTCCTAAACCCAAAAAAACAAACTATTGCTGTTCACTCCAACACTAAAGTCCTCCCCAATAGATCTAACAGTTGTTTCCAAAAATGGCATTGTCATATCATCTGACCGAACCACCAAACTCTTGGGTGTAACAATTGACCACAACCTTAACTTTGACTTACATATAGACTCAACCATTAAAGCAGTGAATAGAAAACTAGGTTCCCTTTACTGGATAAAACCTTTACTTACCCCTGAAGCCAGAACAATCATTGCCATCCCCACCTGATCTCCACCCTCCTCTATGATTCCCCCATTTATACTAATCGGTCCAAAAGCAACATTAACAAACCGGTAACCTCCTATAAAAACATTGCCAGATTTGCCCCTGGCTCCACATTTAGAACCCATCATTGTCACATTCTCAAACAGCTAGGATGGCTAGACATGCAAAACCAAATTAAATATCAGCAACTGACTATCACCCACAAGATTCTGCATCATCCCAGTAATACTCCAATACTTTCTAGCCTTATCATCCCCTACAAAAACCTTACAACCCTTCGTTCAGCAGATAAACTACTAGTTAAGATCCATAAGTCCCACAACAAAGCAGGAGATTCTCTTTTCACTAACACCATGGGTAAAACCTGGAATAGCCTTCCCAGCAAACTATCATCACTTGCCTCACTACCTATGTTCAAACGACAACTAAAAATACTCCTTAAAACTCAATGGCTATGCCCATGTTCTAATCCTGACTAACACACTTATTGTTACTCCACATCCTCTCCTCTCACTATTGCTGATTCTTGTGTATACCTTCCTCCCAAATTTAATATATTATGATTCTCAAACTTCTTCACTTTCTGCCTTTTGCCTAGCCTTATTATAATCTAGCTCTGACTATTAACTGTGTAACAAACATTTTTACTGTAAGCATATGCTTCCTCTATGTAAATATTAGTAACCTCTTGTTCACGTGAAGGGTAGAATGTTTTATCCCTTTTGTTTTCAATACAAAAATTGCCATAACCTCTACTCTGTAATTATGTATCCAGTAGTAGTGAACTGCTTTTTAAACTTTAGACTGAGAACTGTAACAAACCCTCAACTTTGTAAATATGTATCTTGTAGTAGCATTTTTCTTGTTCTACTTATTTAGCGTAATGGAGCTCCTCCCCGGGCCTCTACTGAAAATGGACATATATCCAGTTGGACTAGCCCGGTCAACAAATGTAAAGTAAAATAAATAAAAAAAATAGTTATATGAATAATACTACAGAGTTTTTAAAGTTTACAAGTGACTTTCAAAAGGATAACATTTCCTATCTGGATATTTGTTTGAGCAAGGACAAGATTAGGCAGCGTTATGTGACAACTATTTTCAGGAAAAAATGTACTCCATCTCCTTCCTGCATTATTCAAGCTCTCACCCTGATCATCAGAAAAAGTCTGTTGTCAAGGGACAATTTGTCTGAGCCACCAGAATGGTTTCTAATTATGATGATTTTCTGGTGGAGTGTGATTTTTTTTTAAAGTGCCTATTTTTGAAACGTGGTTATCCACAAATGTTATTGGAGGATACATTAACTGAAGTAATCACTAAAAGATCTGTAGGTTACTTTATGGCAATTTTGAATGATTCCAGGATTGGGGGGTTGGACGTGATGAGTACCACTAGTGGATGGTTGGGAATACATAATCCTGACTCTCCTACTGATTTTTCTTCCACTTTTATTACTGGTTTACCTTTACAACAGTGAATCACATTCATGCGAATGCATAAAGGTGGAAAGTTCCTTTTCAAGACTGCATAATGTCAATCTGAGTATGTGTGAATAACTAAAGGTCGAATGGGCTATGCAGTTCGCACATTAAACATTCGAACAAATGTAGTACGACCTTAACTGCAGTCGCCTACGTAAATACATAGTTTCCACATTCTGTGTTAGTCTGAATGATTCCAACTGCATTCGTAGCACGTTGACATTGTGTAGTCCATCTTTCAAGATTATCCTGTAAAGCAGATAGCATTGGAAAATGGAGGTATGGACCCCTGTAAATAGTGAGTAAGAAACAAAAAGTATACCAAGTTAGTAGCTGTTCATGCGTGCCACTGTTAAAACCATCTCAGAGTTACTGAGTCTTGAAATGACAACTCAAGTTTTGCTTCAGGTTACTTTGCAAAGTCTTGTTGTTTTAACTATGTGGTTGTTAGTAGCTCCTAATGCATAGTCTGTGGCATCATATTATCCCTGTAATCAACCAAACATTTACATATTTAAAACTTAGTAAGGTCTGAGAGTACCTCAGTAGCTTCTATTCTGATTTATTAAATGTAGACTAAAAATGGATATTCAAAGAAAAACAGCAAGTTGTTCTTCACTCAATCATAGCTGCTTCTGTATGACATTTTCTATATGACAAAACTACATTTGGTAATGAGGATGCTCTATGTACTATGGTTATACTGTGGCAGGAAAACATCTGAAGCAGGTTTATATGTATGTAATGTCATGGACAACAGTACATTAAGTAATGAGGAAGTTTAATGTAGTATGTGCATGTTGTGGCAGGGAAACAGAAGCAAGGGTAAATTCTTGTACATTTAATGGCATTATACCTGTAATGTAAGTACACGTATGTGTGTTTCAGTGTTGTTCCATGGAATAGTGAGTGTGCTTTCAAATGTCTTTCAGGCTGGGAAGGTGATTCACAGGAATATGCGCTGGTTACGTTGAATACTGTGTACAGTACAAGCAGGACCCAAAAGGGATGTGAATTGCTTATAATTGATTGTTATCAGTACTACCAAGAGAAGTGTATACAAGTTAAGCAATACTGGTATTGTACATGTAAAAATGAGGAATGATGTAAGGGTAGATGTGTTACAGAATCTAACATAATGGCTATAGAATGGTTAAGAATAACCCCCATTACCATGCACCTGATGTGTTGCAAGGGGAGGTGATGAGAGTGAAAGACCAACTCAAACATTGTGCAGAGCAGTCTGTAGAAGACCCCTGCAAGATAGTTGCGGAAGTGCTAGCTGGTACATCAGTGGACGTGGTAAATGAGTTACCAAATATTAGTGCCCTGAAACAAAGCATTGGGAGGCAGAGGTACAAGCAAAACTTGGCCATGTTCAAAGATTTCCGTTCCCTAAGAGATGACTGCAGAAATGCTACCATTGAAGCCTGGTTCTTTTATAATACAGCATAGTGCAGATACACCTGGTGACACCAGTGTTGTTGTGATAACCACAAGGGACAATCTTAGTATGATGTGTGAGTCGGAATACATTATGGCCGATGGCACCTTCCCTATCAGCACAAGTGAATGCAGACAAATATATACCTTACATTGTGCACTCAATGGTGGTGTGAGCAAAAAGTTATATCTGTGGTGTAAGGGATTCTGCCCAGTAAAAGTGAGGAGTGTTATGACATGTTTTGGGGTTTAATAATGCAATTGTGCAATGACAATGAACTCAGATTGTTACCCAACATAGTTCTGATGGATTTTGAACGTGCTGCAGTTAATTCTATTAGGAAGCATCTACCCAACACCTTAGCTAAGGGCTGTTGGTTCTCTTTCTGACAGATAGTGTTTAGGAACATTCAGAAATTGCATCTGGCAGGTAACTTCAGTAGCAGTATGTCTTTTGCCATGTTATGCAAGGAAATACCAGTACTGGCATTTGTTGCACCTGAAGATTTCACTAGCATCTTTGCAGAAAATTGAAGCTGACATGCCGGAGGAGTGTAAGCCACTATGTACCTTTTTTAAAGAAACATACATGCATGGCAGGCCACGTAGGTATGGTATGTGTGGTAATACTTCAGAGAGAGTGCCCCCTTTGTTCGATAGCTCCTTCTGGAACCAACATGATACCTGTGTGATGGGATACCCTCATAGTCAGAATGCAGTAGATGGTTGGCACAGGAGACTATGTAGTTTAATGGTGAAGAAAACTTTGTACAAGCTGGATATTTTACATGCAGTACAGCTGGAGCAGAACCAGGTGGATGATCTGAGGCATAGACACTTGCTATGTCTGCCTTCCTCCCCAAAACGGAGAACATTGCTTGACAACGAATCTAGCTTCACTAATTTACTGGCTAAAAGGACTGAGTTCACAGCAAGGGCATTTGTAAAGTCGGTTGCTAAATATTGCTCCTTTTCATAAAGATTCATGCTCTGCTATATTTTTCCTGTCAGGGACATTGTTTAATGGTGTTCTCATGCATATACTACACCTATGTTAACATGTCTAATCATGGAATGGCTGCTTTGGGATCATGGGACACTTCTATTATTCTATCATTGGTTGTTTGCTGTACTGTCAAGATTTGGTTGTATTGGCACTGTTTGGAAACACTGGAAGTCGGGTGCAATGGTGTAGTTTGAAAAATGTCAAAAAAAATATTCCACTATATGATTTTTGACATTTTTCAAATTTCGTAATTATTTCGCATATACAAGTTATACAAATGATTATTCATACATGTCAGTTTTGCTTAAATGAAGGTAAACCTTTATTACCCCTTTTTGCAATGAAGCTTACTTGATAAAACGTATTTATGTAAGAATTGGGATTTAATTGTAGTCGAATAAAATGTGAAGAATAGTTTGCCTACTAAACCTATGGTTATTTTTGGGTATATATCACAAACTTGAAAGCTGAGAATATTGAAGCTCCAAACCTCGAACTGGAAACCTCGAAACCAGAAAATATCGAAGCGTAAAGCGGAGATAGCCATAGAGTGTGGAAAGGGAAAATTTTCCCCTTACTGCACTGTAGTGCGAGCTCAGAGTTGGTATATTTAAGTAGTGGGGGTGTGGGGGTGCAGGGGGGGCTTTCCCTCCTGCATAGAGTGGTTTTTGTGTAGTTTTGGGTGTGTACTGTTTTTTCCCTCACGTTCGATGTTTTCCGGTTTCAAGGTTTCCAGTTCAAGGTTTGGAGCTTCGATGTTTTTTGCTTTCAATCATGTGATATAAACCCATTATTTTAAGAAGGGGACATAATTTGAAATCACTTTTAGAAAGTAAAAGAGTTAAAAACACACCTCCACAAACTGAAAAAATTAGACACAAACAAAGAAGCTGATAACAGGTACCACTGAGTACTTTATTGAGCGCTGTCGTCTCCTCAATGGAGACTTCTTCAGAATGAGTAAAACCATCCCCAACAAGCTTATAAATGCACCCATTTAGATAATAAATCAATTAACTACATAATAAGTTCCTAAAAGGAACCACACTTTAAAAAGATAAATGCATATCAAAATTCATGACAGTTATGACACATTACCTATAAAGAAATAAAGATTCTAAAAGCATACTACATAAACCACACTGAAGTATTAATATTACATTAAAATTGTGTATTTAATCTAAGGAAAGGGCTTATAGACACCCTACTGTTAAGACCAGGGGGTTCACTTGCATTGGTCCTAATCTGTCATCTTAATTCAGATAGCTCTAAAAAGTCATTCAATGGGCCACCCCTTTCCCCCAACTTTGTTTGTTCTAAAATAATAAATCTAAAACTATGACCTTCATTGGCTGTAATATGTGCTGCCATGTTATTTTTACTCTCCCTTCTTTTAATATCATAGTAGTGTTGATACACCCTGCTTCTAAGGGCATTTTTAGTTTTCCCAATAAAGTGCACAGTGGTTCCTGTTATAAGCTTCTTTGCTTGAGTCTAACGTAAAAGAGTTAATAACTCCAAGATAAAGGCATGTTTAAATGTGAGTAATACCCCTATTGTAAATTTATTGATACAGGACTTTTTATCACCATCAGGAATGTAAGATTATCTTGTAATGGAAGGTTTAATTGCAAATCAAATTGTAAATCAATGAGTAGTATTTATTTGGCTAAGTGTAAAAGCAGCCCTGTCTTCATTATAGGGAAGACTGACAGGAGGCATAGGGACAGAGTTTATGAGCATGTATATGCTATAATAAACAAAAAAGTTGAAAATGCCCTTGCAAAACATGTGGTTAACCACCCAGACCACAGCTTTGATTTTCGTGTTATTGATCAAGTGGTTGGTTCTATAAGGGGTGGACCAGTCTCTTTGTGGTTAGAAAGATGTGAGCTTTTATGGCAGCTTAGGTGTGATGCCTTTAAATATCTGGGCATCAATGATATGTGCTCAATAGCATGTATATTAAAATTGAGGAGCCTAATAAGATTGGGCTTAGCTTTTATATGTTTTTATATGATTTTTATATGATTTATTTTGTATTTCATAAGTATTTTATATGCATTTGTTATATTAAATCCACAAAAAACATGAACAATGGTGGGACAATAGCACAAAAAACGGCAAAAAGGTAAAAACTTTTAATATAGTTATAGACTATATTAAAAGTTTTAACCTTTTTGCCGTTTTTTGTGCTGCTGTCTCGCCATTGTTCCTGTTTTTTTGTGGATTTATTAGTTTGTTTCTTTGCCTTGTTTCGAGTACTCATTTGTTATATTAGTCATAGCATTTATATATATATATATATATATATATATATATTTTTTAACGGGTCTATATTAGATGCACGAAAAGACGTTAGTGCGAACGCTCACATGAGCGAAAATGCCAAGAATTGAAACTGTGATTGTGGGGTCGTGTTACAGTGAGGAGTGGGACATTTGCCCTTTCCTCACTGTAGTGTGACCTCGGAGTTGGAATATATAGTTAGCGGGAGATGTGGGGAGCTGTAGCAAGTTTAATTACCGGCATTTTCACACATATGAGCGTTCGCTGTAAAGTTTTTTTGGTTTTATAATATAGACCCATTTAAACTAAATGTTTTCATTATTTATGTACTTACAAGTTTTTAAAGGACAAACTAAATTAATTCAATTATTTATTCCAGTCTGGTCATGTGATTATATTAGGTGGGGTTACTAAATGAGGGTATGTATTTAAGTGAGTATATTGGTGATGTTTTTTTTTCTGAAGCAGTACAGATACTATTCTGTACAAAAGCGCTAACACTACTGGCTCTAATAAATAGTTTTTGGAATTTTTTCCCTGGAGCGCTCTTTGTCCCTTGCCATTTTCCTTGTTTTCAGTTGTTTGTTTCTGTATTTTTATTTTTACTGTCCAGCCCTATCTGACCTAGTTCAGCCTTATTCTAACCTATCCTCACTGAGGTCAGCAGATAAAACACTGCTCAAAGTTAACAAAACCCACAACCGTTATGGGGACTGATTATATTCTCATAATATAGCCAAAACCTGGAACTCTCTCCCCCAGCACATTCTATCCACCTCCAACACACAAAAATTCAACATCTACTAACAGACTATTTCTCAAATCACTGGCTATGCTCCTGCACCTCATCTGGCTAATTACTGTCCTGCTCTGCTCCTCCATCTGTACTCTAAGATTATTTCTCCACTCTCAACCTAATTCTTAGCAACACTGCTCTTTTGCCTAAAAAAAGGTTTTGTAAAATACTATGAAAGTGAATATAACTTGAGATATTGATTTTAGTGTATTTGCAATGTTTGTTTATTATAGGTTCATACTAGGCTATCTGCCCTAGGGCATTTATAAGCCTAACCAGAGTGTGTTTGGCTTTCGCCACCTATTTTAAATTAATTTTGCTATGCCCTTTTTCGAGGTTAGTATAAGTGATACCCGGGGTAAACCTACGATCTCCCATCCACTCGTCAAGATTCCTCTTATAGAGAGTCAATGAGGGACTCTGCCTAACCTGGACTGGGATTTTATTCCAGAGTGAAGGGAGCCGCTGGGTTATGAATCTGTCCCTCCAGCATGTCCTATTTATTTCAGTGCTGAGGTTCAAGTCTCTCAAGTGCATGGCTCGATGGGATTTGGATTTTCTGAGGTGCAGCATGTCCATTAATTCCGGGTTGGAAATGGCTTTATACGTCAGGCACTGATCGCCTCTGAGCAGGCGGTATGCCACTGAGTAGAGCTGGAGTTTCTTTAACCAGGCAGCATATGGCATCTGTTTGAGCCCTTTGATCCTCTTGGTGAGGTACTTTTGGAGTCTTTCCAGTTGCTGCAGGTGTCTGGTAAGGTACATCCCAAACGGGGCATTGTACTCAATTATGGGTCTGATGAGGGATGAGTAAAGAGGTGCGATGACCTCCCCTGATCTAGATGTGAATCCCTTCATGATTAGGTGGGCTATATAAAATATTTTTCTAACCACTTTGGCCACGTGGTTGTCAAATGAGAGATTGCTATCAACTTGGGTCCCCAGGTCCCTAATTGCAGAATGTTGTTTTTACATTTTTTAACTCTTTTACTGTGCGCTGTTTTTTAGCTTTGCTATACTTTTGTATTGCTATTTAGTCTAGTGTACTATAATCCTTGTTTTAAGGTACTTAAAGGTACTTAAGGTATTGAAATTTCTGCTTGGTCTAACTCTCCACAAAATAGGTAGCTGACCTATTTACAGACTGTATGCAAAAGATGTGCATCTACAGATTGTGATATTGAAAGGTTAGAATGCTGAGATATTGTAGCTGGCTTGGTGTGCATCATGGAGAGAGATGCATAATACAGGATTACAGGTTATCCACTGTCATGCATGCAAGAATATTTGTGTTCACCTTTCCCAGAAAATACATTATTTGTTTTCTGAGATGCTGAATATTGTTTTTTGGCTTATGTCTTGAGAGAGAAAATTTCAAACAGCTGGTGTCCCACCTTTGTGAAGGGTCTTTTGTCTACTGCATAGTTAAGGGGTAATCTAGCTAGACAAGGCACATACAAGGTCTGTGGATCTTAAACAGTAGGTTTGATTCTTGAATAGATCTATGAACCCTGGGAGGACAATGGCCAGAGTATAATAGTTTGAAACTTAGTCTTTGGCTTTATACAGATTTTTTGTAATAAAAGTTTGAGAGTTATAACTGCTATGGCTTATCACCAGCTCAGCTCACTATGGAGGGATAAAGACCTTAAAGACAGGTAGAATTTTTAAATGATGCTCTTATAAGATTTTGTGTTACCATGTATTTTTTGAAGGATATGACGTCTGAAACTTGGTTGTCTGTCTTTATTTAATGAACTCGGACCTCAGTAATTTGCAACAAAACCTCAAATTTTAGGAGGAACATACCATCAATTTCAGGTAAAAATGTGGACAGTTTAGAAGTATGGTAGCAGTTTATTGGAAGACAGCTGACTCTGAAAGATTATGCCAACACACGGCTCTCATGTTAATAGAAATGAAAATGACAAAAATTGCCATTTGAGAAGGGAAATACTTGCATCACACCACCAGTCACACATAGCCCCATTAAACCAGCACCGGCAAAAAAACACACATAAATACATGAAAACATACTCGGAGGCTCTAAATAAAAATCTACAAAACCAACAGAAACTTTCAAAGCAATCATCTAGCAACTTCTAACCCCTAACACAAACCATGAAACACATACTTCACAAAACCAGTGTGCCATGCAATCACAGCCCTTAAGGCAAAATAACATACCCAACATACTAGTAATAGGTGACTCTATAGTCAGACACACTGATGTCCCACTCACAAGGCTAAATAAGGAGAAGGCTACTGTTAGCTGCCTGTTGGGTGCCAGGATCCACCACATAACACAAGCACTGAAGTAACTCCAGAACAAGTACAAATATGACTCTGTCATTGTCCATGTTGGTGTGAATGACCTGAGCCGTACCTCCCTGGACTACATGAAAAGAGACATGGAAAAGCTCTCTGATCACGTACCCCAGGCTGATATGACCCTGACCCTGAGCAGCATCCTGCTCTCACCAAGAATGATACCACGGTATAAAGAAAAAATTATTGATTTCAACAATTGGGTAAGTTTCTGGTGTCATTCAAAGGGGATCCAGTGTCTGTCCACCTGGGATGACATGCTCGACAAGCAACGCTGCTTCGCTAGAGATGGCTTGCACCTGTCACCCTTAGGCTTTCAAATACTGGCCAAGGATCTTGCCACCCCCATAGTGCCTTTTTTAGGCAGGGCTCAAAAGACAAACCCACCACCGTAAATAGCACAACTAACAAAAAACTGAGGGTAATGCTACTCAGTACCAGAAGTCTAAACCTCATAATGCACGCACCCCAGGCACTCCTCAGTATGGAGAAAATTGATATATGTGCAGTAACAGAAACCTGGTTTAAGGCTCCAGAGAGCACCCCAGCACTAACAGGCTGCAACTCATACCTTACATTTCGACCACAGAACTCAAACCAAAATACAAAAGGTGGGGGCATATCCATATTCATCAAGGATACCCACACCTCCAGGTTAGTGGCACAGCACGATGCTTCAGAGATCATCCACATGCAATTAACAACTGGCAAATCTGCAATTAAAATTGTAGCTTGCTACAGATCACCCACCATGTCCCAGGACCCCCATTCCCCATTTCTGGAAACACTAGGAAACATAAAGGTCCTAACAAACACCCTAATATTGGGTGATTTCAATTACCCAAATATTAACTGGAAAACTACTCAAGCAGTAAGTCCCTTGCCCAACATTTCCCAGAATTTATAAACTCAAATGTCCTGGTTCAACTGATCAACACTCCCAGCAGAGGTGACAAAATATTGGACCTAGTCATCACCAACATGGGTGACTGGTGTTTCACACCGGAGGTCAACCCCTTGCTGGTTAGATCTGACCATAAACAAATCACTTCAGATATTGACATTCCGCCCCCTCCCCCAGACAAGGAAACCACCGTGAAAAACTTTTCAAAAGCAAACTTAACATTACTTGAGATCAAGGTGGAAAGTTTCAAAGCTCCCATGCTGAAGGATAACTTTGTCCAAGTTGCAAAATCCTTTACTAATGCATTCTACGGGCACCTACAAGAATGCATGGATCGTGCCATCTCAAGCAAAACCAAGACTCACTCCTCCAAGAAAAGGAAACCAGTCTGGTGGACTCCTGCCATAAACAAGCTATAAAATAGGAGGAGGACACTAGTACAGAAGAGAGTAAAATCCCAAGAAGGGAAGACATCCCTGATCAGTATCAGCAAGAAACTACGATCCCTCATAAAATCATCCAAGGCGAGCTTTGAAAGAAAAATTGCCAAGGACTCCAAAGATAACCACAAGGCATTTTTTTAGCTATGTCAAGAATCTAAGTGGCAATGCTCAGATGTGCTCAGAGTTAGTGCAGAATGGCACAAAATACACTGAACCGACCAATATTGCCAACATCCTGGCAGACAGGTTCAGCACAAACTTCACCCCTCTCTCACCTCCAAAAGGGTCCATAACCATACCAGAAGAATGTAGAGTCCCTGAAATCACAGACACTCAGGTTAAAACAGCCCTCTCCAAAGCCAAAAACACAGCATCAATGGGACCAGACTATGTCCCAGGCTGCATCCTACATGAGCTCAAAGACGAACTAACCCCTCACCTAAACACACTGTTCAAACTTAGCCTCTCCACAGGCTACGTACCCATAGAGTGGCACAGAGCAATGGTTATTCCACTCCACAAAGGTGGAGCCACAACAGACCCCAGGAACTATCGCCCTATAAGCCTGACTTGCTTGGTCTGCAATGCTATGGAGTGCATCATCATGGAAATCATTAACAGAGACATTGGGAACCTCCAAACACTGGACCCTACCTAGTTCAGTTTTGTTAAGGGAAGATCATGCCTCCTAAACCTGGTGGAATTCTTTGAGACAGTTACCAAGGCTATAGACGAGGGAAAGGTGGTACACACAGCCTACCTAGACCTCGCTAAGGCCTTTGACATCATTCCCTATTCTGGTTTTATAGACAAGCTCACCAGCCTAAACATAAACTCCTACGTCACAAGATGGGTTGCCAACTAGCTCACAGACAGAACCCACATGGCGAGATTTGCAGGAGCTAGATCAGACTCTAAACCGGTTACAAGTGGCGTTCCCCAGGGCTCATTCCTAGGACCCCTCCTGTTCGGCATATACTTCTCAGAGGTACAGGCAAGCAAAGGAGGACTATGGCTGACCAAGTTCTCAGAAGACTGCTAATTATGGGCTATAATTGACTCTCCAGCTGACACAGACATCCTCCAAAAGGGTCGCACTGAGACAGATACCTGATGTCAAAATCATGGCCTCAAGCTAAATGCCAAAAAGTGCATAGTCATCCCCTTTGGAAAAAACAAAGTACCCATAAACTACCACATAGGTGGTAGTCCCCTAAATACGGAAGTATTAATAAGGGATCTGGGGACCCAAGTAGATAGTAATTCCACCTTTGATAATCACATTGCCAAAGTGGTTAGAAAATCCTTCTATGTGGCCTAACTAATCACAAAAGGGTTTGCATCCACATCAAGAGAGGTCATTGTGCCCCTCTATGATAGGTCTGATGAGTGATGAGTAGAGTACAATGCCCCATTTGGGATGTACCCTACAAGACACCTGGAACAGCTGGAAAGACCACAGAAGTACCTCATGAAGAGGATCACTGGCCTCAAACAGATGCTGCTAGACTGAAGAGACTCCAGCTGCACTCGATTGCATACCGCCTACTCAGAGGTGATCTCTGCCTGACATACAAGGCCATGTCCAACCCAGAATTGATGGACATGCTCCACCTGAATAAAACCTTATCCCCTTGAGCCACACACTCTAGGGATCTAAACCTCACCACAACAATAAATAGGACGTGCTGGAGGGATAGATTCCTGTCCCAGAGACTTCCCACACTCTGGAACAAGATTCCAATCTACATTAAGCAGAGCTCCTCGCTAATACTCTTCAAAAGAAACCTTGACGAGTGGATGGGAAACAGAAAGTTTACCCCAAGGATCACTTGTGTGTGTGTGTCTGTGTGTCTGTCTGTTTAAGAAGCTAATTACCACTGGGTTTAAATAGTTTATATGGTGCATTTTGTTGAAATTAAGATGTTATCTCCCTACAAAGGCAGACACCAAAGGACTTGGGAGTAAGGTAACAATTGTGTCTGATTCATTTTCAGTGGTATAATAGAAACTTGTGTATATTTGTGTAGTGGTGGTCTTGTGGCTTAATAAACTGAGGAGGTTGTATATCTTATATATGAGGCATGCAAGGTCTATATATTGCAAAATATGTTCAGTGCTGTTGCTGGATGCAAGTATTCTAGTTTGGAAATAAGTGTGGTGCTGTTTATGACTCTCACAGCTTCAGTTTTTACTAGGTGGGAATACTTACAGGTAAACTTTAGCTACTCTAAAATTTGGTTGTGGTTCAAGATTGATTTTCAGCCATCATTCTTATGAAAGAACAAGGTCAGATGTTGGATGAAATGTAAATCAAGGTATCTTGATTGGTTTACTGAGGGGAGAAAACTGCCTTTTGATTCGGAATTTGAAAACATGGTTAGAAGAAAGTTTCTGATAGGTACCAAAAGATATGATGGTATGTTTGTTAAAATGGGTAACAAAAGTTGTTCCCAGGAACAGGCTTATCAGGAGACTTATTTTACCTGTGTAGGTGATCTTACAGCCTCTTGATATAGGGATTTGAACTATAGTTTATGCTATTATCTGTATACAGAGCAGAATTGATTGAGGGAAGACCGGCTGCCTTCCCATCATTACCAATAACTGAAACACCACAGTAATTCTAAGTAGCACAAAATAAAAATATACCAAACAAAATAATATTTTTCTGTGTGGGGAGCAAGATAGCATCCTCTCTGTTTGATGGAGTCATATAGTATCATAGGTCTGTCCCACATTTATAGCATAGGTTCATAGGTGGTACTAGGCTATCGGCCCAAGGGCCTACATAAGCCTAGCCAACAAGGTTTCCTGGCTTACGCCATCCAAGAAAGTTATTTTCCTGTGCCACTGTCGAGCAGACACACAGAAGTGATCCCCGGGCTGTATTTCCTATTTCCCATCCACTCATCAGGACTTTTCTTGAAGAGTGCTAATGAAGAACTTTGCTTGACATAGATGGGTAGCCTGTTCCAGAGTATGGGAAGTCTCTGCGACAGGAATCTATCCCTCCAGTATGTCCTGTTTATTGTGGTGACAAGGTTTGGGTCCCTAGAGTGTGTAGCAGCTTTGAAGAAGCTTGACTCCAATTATCCCATGTTGATATTTATGTATACCCATGTAATTGTATAAGTTTTGTAGCAGTGGGTGGGGGGGAAATGACATTGTGCTATGGGGATACTGTTGATACCTTTTCAAATGCCCAAAGTGAGACATTTTGTAGAATGTGAGATTTTACAGGACAAAACATACCCACTGCCAGTGCTAAGGAAAGGACTTCACATTTTTGCCAAACTACAAGCTTATTCTTTTAGCATTTGAATTGTTTTTGTTGTTTCATGTAACATTTAGGTATTTTAGATGCAAACTAATTTTTAATACTGTCACACTGCCAACCCAGCTATCAGACATTTGGTAAATAATTTTCTATCATTTGTGAATATGTATATGATTTATATAGAAGTGTGTGTAAAGTACTGAGCTAAAATGTAACCACAGCATGCCCTATTGGAATAGAACAGGAATGTACCTGCAATATTGTGACTGTTTAGATGTATATGTTTAATGGAAACTGGAACACAGGAGGTTAACTTTTTGAGAAAATAGTTGAATGTAAATTGTTTTATTAGAGCATCATAAAAGTTAGTTTCAATGTAGCAAGGAGACAGGATGTCTAGAACTAGGGTGCCTTCTGCATTGTTTTGTAAGTGTTTTATTTTTTAATGTCTCCTAGCAGTTGCAAACATTGGAAGGCTATGTATTTTCATGAGATGCTAAATTATGTTAGTTTCTGACAAAGGGGGTTTAGCTTGGGAACTAAAGTCAGCTGACAAAAAGTGATGTCATCCAAGCTAACCCAGCAGTAATATTTGATATTAATTTAAGAACTCTCTGACAGAGAGAGAGAGAGAGAGATAAACTGCGCATTTTGTACCTTGTGTTGGACCTAGAAACATCCACTCATCATTTCTGCTCATGTGTTGTTCTGTAAGTAAGTTTTTAGTTCATAGTAACTCTACTAGATTCAGTTAGGAATATAGTAAGGTACAGCTTAGATGTTTTCTTTATTTATTTGAGACTGTTCTGCAATGTTGTTTCAAGTATTTCCTGTGATTTTGAACTCTGAAGGCACTGTGAATGCATATTTAGCATTGTCTTTTTCTTTTATTATTTATTATTAAATATATTTAAACATTTCAATTGTGGCTGGTCTGTTTAGAGATAATTAAGCTCTTAGAGTACTTGCATATGTACTTGGTGACACTGTACAGGCCACTCTTAATAGCCTGGTGCTTGGTCAAAACTACCATTTTGATTAACAGTAATATTACACAGTAGGATAGGCCATCCTTTACTAAGAGCCTTAAAGTAGCTGATAAAGAGTGACTGATGGCAGTCAGAACTACCTTATAGCATGAGCAGAAGGGGGCATAGCTAGTAAGCCTGTGCCAGCCTTCCCGAGGGGTGTGTGTGTGTATGTGTGTGTGTGTGTGTGTGTGTGTGTGTGTGTGTGTGTGTGTGTGTGTGTTTGTATATAAATAAAACCTCAAAGTGTGTGTGTGTGTCAGCTACTTTGGCAGACATACGAAGCACTGGTTGGACAGAGAGGGTGCTGGAGGTTTTAAATTGGCCACTAGCTGAGATTTCAACCCTATAGCTGTGCCAGTGGGGAGTCTTATTGGGGATCTGGAGAAAGAGGGAAAAAACAGTCCAAGACTGACTGTGGTCTTTGTGTGCTCTTAAGGGAAATTACAGTTTATTGTGTGTGCACTTGTCATCCTCCTAGTGTGAACATTCCCCACTGTTGCCAGTGGTGAGGATTGAGGCTCCTTGGTTACTGGGCAGTGCTGGGGCATCACATATATAACTATTAAAGAAAACTTAGTAAATATATTTTTGGTCCTAGAATCTCAGGACATTTGCTATCTATTTAATTATTTGCAGTAACAACTGCCCCAAATAGGGACTACCTGCACAAAGAGGGACAGGTGGTAACTCAATAAGGGGAGAGGGAGCTTATTAAAAAATCAAATGATCTAATGGCTTTGAATAGATGCCCATGCTGGCAGTATATTTAGTAACTGATACATTTGGTAAGGGGTCTGACCAAATGCCCAGCCATTTTTCATGCACATTTATATAATTTCAAATATTTTTGGCACATACAAGAATGTCAGCATTTGCGATCTGAATGAATCAACCAATGCTGTTGAGTGTCATCCTACATTTATAATGACTCTATGATCATAGGTTCATACTAGGCTATCTGCCCGAGGGCATTTATAAGCCTAGCCCATAGTTTTGTGGCTTACGCCACCCCTTTAGTTTGGAGAAACTATGCCCATTATTTTGCTGTGCCTCTGTCGAGCAGTGACACTGAGGTAACCCCTGGGGTGTATCTGCGATCTCCCATCCATTGGTCAAGATTCCTCTTGAACAAGGCCAGCGAGGTGCTCTGCCTCACATAAACCGGGATTTTGTTCCACAGCATAGGGAGTCTTTGGGTGATGAATCTATCCCTCCAGCACGTCCTATTAATAACCGTGTCGAGGTTTAAGTCTCCGCCCTTGTGGCTTTGAGGGATCTAGATTTTTTGAGATGAAGCATGTTCATCAAATCTGGGTTTGACATGGCCTTGTATGTCAGGCATAGGTCACCTCTGAGCAAGCGATAAGCAACTGAATATAACTGGAGTTCTTTCAGTCGGGCAGCATAAGACAGATTTTTGAGACCCTTTATCCTTTTGGTGAGGAACTTTTGTGGCCTCTCCAGCTGCTGCAAGTGTCGGGTCAGATACATTCGAATGGGGCATTGTACTCGATCATTGGTCTGATGAGTGATGAGTATAGGGAGACTATGACTTCCCTTGATCTAGATGTGAATCCCTTCATGATAAGGTGGGCAATGTAGAAGGTCTTCCTAACTACTTTAGCAATATGAGTGTCGAATGAAAGGCTACTGTCAACCTGGGTTCCCAGGTCCCTAATAACTTCTTCTGTGTTCAGGGATTGCCACCTATATGGTAGCTAGGGGTAACCTTATTTTTCCCGAAGGGTATGACTATGCATTTCTTGGCATTTAACTTTAGGCCATGGCTCTGGCACCAGTTATCCGTTTCTGTGAGACCCTTCTGAAGGATATCTGTGTTGGATGTGTTTTCAACTATGGCGCCCAGTTTGCAGTCATCTGCAAACTTTGTCAGCCATAACCCTCCTGTGTTTGCTTGTACTTCAGAAAAGTAGATGCCAAACAAGAGTGGGCCCAGGACTGAGCCCTGTGGGACACCACTTGTGACAGGCTTTGAGTCTGACATGGCGCCAGCAACTCTGACCCTGTGGGTTCTGTCACTCAGCCAGTTTGCAACCCATCTTGTAATGTATGGGTTTACATTTAAGTTGATGAGTTTTTCAATGATACCCGAGTGAGGTATTGTATCAAAAGCCTTCGCCAGGTCTAGGTAGGCTGTATGGACTGCCTTTCCCTCGTCAATGGCCTTGGTGACTGTTTCGAAAAAGTCAACCAAGTTTAAAAGGCATGATCTGCCTTTGACAAAGCCAAACTGGGTTGGATCCAAAGTCTGCAAGTTCCCTATGTCTTTATTTATGAGATCCATTATGATCCTCTCCATGGCTTTGCAGATAAGGCTTGTCAAGCTAACGGGTCAGTAATTTCCAGGGTCGGTGGAGGCACCGCCTTTGTGGAGTGGGACCACAGTCGCTGTGCGCCACTCCCTGGTACGTATCCGGAGGTGAGACTAAGATTAAACAGCTGTCCTAACTGTGGGTTTAATTCCTCGTTGAGTTCATGGAGCACACAGCCGGGGACACCATCAGGTCCCATGGTTGCTGTGTTCTTTGCCTTGGAGAGAGCAGTTCTCACCTGGGCGTTAGAGATGTTTGGGGGCTACAATCATTTGGTATAGATATCTCTCCTTTAGGGGGGGTGAGAAGTTTGCACTGAACCTGTCAGCCAGTATGTTGGCAATGTCTGTAGGATCAGTAATCTTCACATCATTTTGAACTAATTCTGAGCATATCTGGGAGTTTCCTCCTAGGTTTCTGACATAGCTAAAGAATGCCTTATGGTTGTCTTTAGAGTCCTTAGCTATTTTTTTCTCAAAATTAGCTTTGGATAATTTTATGAGAGCTCTTAGCTTTTTACTTATAGTGATCAGCGGTGTCTTACCTTTTAAGAATTTTGCTCTATCTTGTAGTAGCTTTCTCCTTTTGTTGTAGAGTTTGTTTATGGCTCGGGTCCACCACACTGGACGCTTGCCTTTGGTACAAAGAGTCTTTGTTTTGCTTGGGATTGCCTGATCCATGCAGCCCTGCAGGTGCTGGTAGAAGGCATTTGTAAGTGATTCAGCGGTTTGAGTAATGTTAACCGCCGGCTCAGGGGCCTTAAAGGAGACCACACTAGTCTTTAGAAGTGTGAAGTCGGCTTTCGAGAAGTTCTTTACTGTGGTCTTTTTCATTTCGGGTGGGGGCGGGATGAAGACCTCCAGCGAGATTAGTTTGTGATCAGATCTCACCAGTGAGGGGTATACTTCCGGCGTTGAACATTGTGCTCCCATGTTCGTGATGATGAGATCAAGTATGTTTTCTCCTCTTGTGGGGATGGTGACTAGTTGTTCCATGGCATTTGAGTTTATGAATTCCAGGAACTTTTGGGCTAGAGTGTTTGGGCTTGAGTAGTGTTCCCAGTCTATATTAGGGTAGTTGAAGTCACCTAGTATGATGGTGTTCGGAGATACATTTATCCCCTCCAGTGTTTTCAGGAAGGCCATATGAGGTTCCTGAGTTTGCGAGGGTGGCCTGTAACATGCTACAAATTGCAGAGCAATCTTGCCTATGGTTAATTGCACCTGGATGGTTTACGATGCATCGTGCGATGACACCAATCTTGAGGTGTGGGTGTCCTTGATGAATATGGATACCCCTCCTCCTTTCTTGGTATTGTCCGGGTTTTGGGGCCGGAACGCATGATATGAGGTAAAACCTGATAGTGCTGGGGTGCTCTCAGGAGCCTTGAACCAGGTTTCTGTCACAGCACAGACATCGATGTTCTTCATACTGAGAAGGGCCTCGAGTGCGTGCATCTTGAGGTTGAGACTTCTGGCATTGAGCAGCATTACCCTTAGTTTTTTTTCTTTGTTTTGTTCTAGGGTGGTAGGTTTAGAATTTGAGCCTTGCCTAAAAAAGGCACTATGGGGGTGGCAAGAGCCTTTGCCAAAATCTGGAATCCCAGGGGTGACAAGTGCAAACCGTCCCTTGCGAAGCAGCGTGGCTTGTCCAGCATGTCATCCCAGGCAGACAGACATTGGATCCCCTTTGAATGACACCAGAGTTTAAGCCAATTGTTAAAGCTGATCATCTTATCTCTGTATTGTGGCATCATTCTTGGTGAAGGTAGGATACTGCTCAAGGTCAGGGTCATACCTGCTTGGGCTACATAATCAGAGAGCTCCTCTATGTCTCTTTTCATGTAGTCCAAGGAGGTACGTCTCAGGTCGTTAACACCGGCGTGGACAATGATTGAGTCGTACTTGTACCTGCTGTTGAGAGACCTGAGTGCATGCGTTATGTGGCGGATTCTAGCACCCGACAGGCAGCTTACTGTGACCTTCTCCTTACTCAGTCTGGTGAGCGGGACGTCAGTGTGTCTGACTATGGAGTCACCAATGACTAGTGTGTCTGGCATTGTGTTTGGCCTTAAGGGCTGTGACTGCTTGACACTCTGACTGTGTGGTCTATGTGTTGCAGGTGTTGTGTTCTGAGGTGGTAGTTGTTTGGGTGTCTGCTTTGGTGGCCTCTGCTGTTTTGGTAGATTTTTGATCAGAGCCTCCGAGTATGTCTTTGTGTGTTTATGTGTATGATTTGAGGTTGTGATGGTATTATGTGAGACTGGGTTTATAGTGTGTGTGGTTACCTTCTCCTCCTGTCTGGTCATGCCAGTCCTATGTTGAGGAAGCTCAGCCTCCAGTTTGGCCGTATAGTTGCATCTCTCGCATGTATTTGTGTTTTGTAAGAGGAGGAGAGGGTTGTCTGTGTACATGAGGCAATTGTAACATTGCCTCAATATTCCCAGGTTCACCAGCTGAGCAGGAGAGGACATTAGCAACTGATCCCTTGACATGCTAGAAGGAATAGACAGAAAAACGTAAGAAAAGGTTCTGGGGGATGTGGGTGACTGAGAAATGGGGTTTGCTTTTTTGGGGTACTTTCTATAACAAGAGTGCTGTATCGAGGTGATAAGTACTGTAGGAGCAAGTGCTTCGCTATACAGATAGAGAATAATCTACTTGGGAGTCAAGTAGAGATAATTTATAGTTGTAGGATACACTAAATAGAACAGTAGTATACTTTGAGGAAGATAGTTTAAGGGAAAATTTGAAGAGTGGACTTTAGGTAGCCCTAATAGTTTAAATCTGATTAACCGGCGCTGCCCTAGTGTGCAACGGTAGCAGCTCCGCGCTAATGCGTGCTTTATAGCAGGGGGCTGGAAAAAACAGGAAATGACCCAAAATGGCCGACAAATTACTAGTTGCTGCTTCTAACCACTCCTCTGAGGACAAACAAGCAGCTCAGTACTCCCCACTCCCACTGGTGAGTAAAGAAACTACCTCTGGCCACACAAGAAAATGGAGGAACACAGAAACCAAATACAAAGCCCAGGGATCAGCAAAATCTGATCACTGGAACAACTAGCTAGGAAAGTTTAGGAAAGGAGAAATATTTTTTTGTTTTTTTGTTTTTTTTTTTGCAAACAGACAGAAAAAATGCAGTAAATGCTTTGTTTTCGACTAAATTGCTATCAAAGGCTGGTACACTTGAGTGTATTAGCCTGTTTGTTACTTTTAAGCAATACTTTAGCCCACAAGTGCAATCAACAATATAAGCTCACAAAAACAGGAAAATAAGGTAATAAAACAGTAATATAGGCACAAACAGTAGTCGAAAAGCTCAAAAGATCGAAAAATGCAAATTAAAAAGTTTAAAAAATACTTATGATCAAGAAAGTTGCTTTTTCTGCTCTCTGCTGGCTTAGGAACTCTGCAGGGGACCACGAGGAGCTATGCCTAGTTTTCTAATGCCAGAAAAGCCTGCCAAAGCGTGCTTTATAGCAGGGGGCCATCACTATCCTCAGAGTTTACTAACCAATAAGGGAATGGGAATAGACTTCCAGACCATTGCTATCTCTCACACATGCAGAAAAACAATATAGACACCTATGCACTTAGCTGCGACATCTTTCGAATCTGAAAGGAAAACAAAGTACCCAAAGAAAACCCACATGAACACACAGAGGACACAGTCTGTGCACAGAAGGCATCCAAACCGAGAAGTGAAACAGATAACCTTTGGCTGTGAGGTTTACAGTAATGCTCCCTCCACCAGTGTGCCATCCTTGTGGTTTGAATGCTTGACAGAGTGATACCTAGATAACTGCAAAATATTTATCCAACGACTGATGAAAACTAGCATTTATTCAGTAAGATATTTAAAAAATAAACGTGTATGTGTTACTGTGTAATAATATCAGGGCTGGCATGGAGGAAATTATAAGGTGAAGAATGATGTTTCTGCCTTCTCAGGCATAATAAAGTTACTGCACAATAACATATGCCTTGGTGTGCCATACTGTTATGATCCAGTGTTCATTTTCTTTAAAATCTTTATGAAATGACAAAAAAAACTGATTGAATAGTGCCATTTCTAATTTCGGTTAATTTGTATAACTGCCAATATAATAGTTATTTTCACATATTTTAGTGATGTACTTTTAAGAATTATTATTTCCGTTCCACATTTCTCATATCCTTTTAAATTTTAAACCACAAACTCTTGCTGCACTAGCACTATTTGTAGCAAAATTCAAAAAGCTCCATTAAAATTACAATTAATGAGACACAAGTAACAACTCTGGTTTCTTGAGCAATGAGGTTTCACAACTGTTTTATTTGGTTGCATTACAATTATATTTTCATGGCAACTGTACCTCAGGTTTTATTTCAAAGAACAGCACAATGCAACACAATAAAATATGTTTGGTTTTACTAAAATACAGCTTTATCAGGACCTATAGTCTGGTGCACTGCACAACATGCACAAATTCACTGACATATCTTCTGTCTAGTATGTGGGTGCAAATCTTGGCAATACACAAAAAAGCACATGGTCACCTGCATAGTGGGACTGTCAAAACACTCTGACAGTATGGTTATCAAAATATAGTACTTACTCACAACATAGCATTACATTTTTTTATTTTGTTCTAGGTCACAGGGGAGCCAGAGAGAATCCATGAGAGCAAATGGGACACTGCAGACAACCAGTCCTGGATGGGACATAAGTGCATCAGAAGACATATACAGACACACAGATGGACACTCTGCACATACCTATGGACTTGTAGAGAATCAGCGGGTCAGTTAATAGCAATATGTGTTTGGAAAGAGGAAAACAATAAATGAACCAGTATAACTCCATGTGGCCACAACCCATACATGTGGCTGTGATGAGAAACAGTCAAATGAATCTTTAGGTGATGGAGCACAAAACTATAAAGCGAAACACAGCAGAAGGTAAATACCTGAAATTATAGTCTCTTTATTCTTTAATATCATAGATGGGTTGACATTTTTGGTTATTAATTCAGGATTGCTCTGTGTCTTTCTTTTATAGCTGTGTTTCATTTTGTTTGATAGAGTATGCAGAAAGAATTAGATTTATGTGATGAGACAAGCTTGTATCTGTTTTTTATACAGCATTGCATTTAGGAATAAATTGTCATCTCACCAACACATATGTATATGGAATTGATTTAAATGTTACATAAATTACATTAATATTCTCATTTGTCTACTGCTTGGACGTTTGGAGTACAAGATATTGCAGTGCTAGAGTGTCGACAGTATGTTGTAATATACTAACAATTATAAACCAAAAGAGAAAAAAAGCGCAACTCAACTCCAAAATCCAAAGTAGTATGGAAATCCAGGAAACACTTTTGGCTAAAATACAGTTTTATTGAACAAAGTCTCCAACCGCAAACCAAACAAACTGGCACAGGTAAAAATGAAATGGAACTTCACATCCACAAAAATCACATTAACGCTCTTCTCCACATACGTTTTCGTCCTGTTACAGACTTCATCAGATCAACACTCTAAACCCCAACCTTTCTTTTTATATATACACTAATTGGTCCAATAAATCAATTAATTAAATAAATCAATCAATGATATTCTTTGTTAAAACATTAAAACACATTTTAAATAGAGAGAATTTCTATCAAAAGTTCTTATTATATACATGTTGAATACTTTGCATTCAGTTTGATTGTTGTTAAAAAATTATTATACATTTGTGTAGAAATTCAATATTAAACAGTAAAATCATTGAGACACATTTTTATATCCAAAAAAGTGAATGAAGAAGGAATAAAAATGCCATCTAGTGGCTGTTTGTTAAAATTGCATATATGTAATGGAAGGAATTCTTTGAAAGAATTTTATATGAATATATTATTCAGAAAATCATCTTACATCTTAAAATTCTCTTAAATATTACATAAAATTATATAAAATTATAATTCAACCAGTTTCACTTCTTATACTAAAACATAGGTGTATGGATGACTACAAAAGGAATGTATAAATTTCTATTTAAAAGCTAAGTCAATTCATAATTTAGCTGCTCTTAACTTTAAAATGGGTGCTATACTTATGTGTTCATTTAAACCTGGGGCTTTATATGCTTCAAGGGACATTTGCCACCACAACTCACGGTATTCTAACCTTTCTTCCCAAGGCCCTCCTCTTATATCTTTTTCTGTGTGTTCTAAAACAGTAAAACTAAAGCTAGATTTCTCACACATTTTACTGTGCTTATATAGGGCATTCGTTTCTTTGCGATTCTTTATATCATTTAGATGCTCAAATATTCTTCTTTTTAATTTCCTCTCAGTTTTCCCTATGTAAAAGGATTGACATTCATTACACATACTTAGGTATACTAAACCTGTGGAATCACAGTTATAGAAGTACTTGTCATTAGTTATGACCTTATTTCTGCTATTAATATAGATAGTGTTACTATTAGAAATATTTGCACATTGGGCACACCTACCACACTTATATGTGCCCTTTCTCCTTCTATTTTGTGGGCCCAAGGTATATTTATTTTCTAGTAGATTTTTTATACTTAAGGAATTTTTAAAAACTACCTTGGGAACACTATTATTTCCTAAGTCTAATTCTGTTAATTCTATAAACCTATCCCATTCCTTGTTAAAGATCCTTCTTATTTTACTGTTAATTGTATTATATTCTAAAATTAATGCCAAATCAAAATTTTCTTGTTTATTTTCTTTACTCAGTCCAAATGAAATGTTAATTGCCTTTTCTTTTTTAATTATAGGTGCAAACCTGCCTTCCCTTCCTAAAGCCACCTCTTTTCTAATTTCTTTAATAAAATTAGTTGGGTAGCCCCTTTCTTTAAACATACTCTCCAATAAATGACATTCTAAGAGGAAGTCCTGGTTCTTACTGGTCATTCTACTTCCTCTCACAAACTGCCCTTTTATTATATTCTTTTACATGTATAGGGTGGGCACTATCAAAGTGGAGAAAGGAATTACAGTGGTTTTCCTGTATATTTTGGTTTCTAAATGTCCTTGTTCCTTATATATTTCTAAATCCAAATATTGTACAAGGTTGTGTGTCACTTTATGGGTGAACTTTAAAAAACTACAAGTATTATTTAAGTATGTTAAAAAGTCATTGAGTTTATCTTCTCCCGCATTCCAAAATATAATTATGTCATCCAAAAACCTACGATAAATTGTCATAAATGGTTTATATTCACTTTCCAATACAAATTTTTCCTCCCATTTTGATAATACCAGGTTTGCATATGTGGGGACGCATGCCGCCCCCATCGCCACCCCCTGAATTTGTCTAAAAAATTCTCCATTAAAGTACAAAAAGTTGTTATATAAAATCATCTCCATTAGCCATTTACTGACTATCTTGTCATTGTGAGTTATATTTCCATTTTCAAAAATTACTTCCTCAAACATATCCAGGCCTTCCCCATGTGGGATAGATGGAAAAAGGTCTATTACATCTATAGTTACAAAAATGAGACCATCAGTTTTGATCATATCTCCAATGATGTGTAGTAGATCCCATGAATCCTTGAAAATATGTACTTTTTGCAGCCATATGTTTTTAGTTTTATTGTCTACAAACTTGGCTAAAGCATTAGTTTTGGAACCATTAGCTGCAACTATTGGTCTCAAAGGAGGATCACATTCATTTTTGTGTATTTTAGGGATCCCAAAGATGGCAGGAACCTTAGGCTTATCTACTTTTAAAAAATTATAAGTTTCTAGGTCAATTAGTCCTTCCACCATCATATCATACAAATTCGTGTCAATTCTGTTGTATGCAATATTTATCTCATTTTTTGACACAGGTTCGTATTTATTCTCATCCCACAATATTTTGTACATTCTAGAATCATATTCAGTACTTTCCATAATAACAATTCCTCCCCCTTTGTCAGGCTTCATAACCCTTATATTTCTGTCCGCCTTTAAACTGTTTAAAATATCTTTTTCCTTTTGGTTTAAATTATTGTCATATGAAACCCCATTAAATTCAACTTTCCTAATTTCTTTCTCTAATAATTTTTCAAAGTTTCTTAGTTGGGGGTGAAGGGGTGGATTGTAAGTAGATCTTCGTCTTAAGGATAGTTCATTCTCTTTTCCATGGTTGTGAAAAAGAGTTTTAAAATTAGCTTTCCTTAAAAATATTTTTAGATCTAACAAGGATTTCACCACATTTCCTTTGGTGGATGGGATGAATTTCAAACCTTTGGAAAGTAAACTAAAATGTCCTTTTTCTAATTGAATAGGGCTAAAATTATAAATATTAAAATAGTTAAAAGTCCATTTATTACCTTCCTTGGTAATTTCATTACCCATGGGGGGTGGAGGGTGTGTGGGGTTACATGGGGGTTCAATAATAATTCCCCCTCCCCCTCCCTCTCCCTCTTCTCCCCCCTCTCCAAAAATTTCCTTCCCTTTCTCCATATTTGTTAAAAATTATCTCTGACCTCCTAAGGGGAGGAAAATTTTCTTCATTAAAAATATTGTCTTCATGTGTCTCTAGATTATCTATTGGTTCCCTGACCTCAATGTTGCTACCTTTGTCAACACTACCTCTTACTCTGTTTCTAAAATGTGGGTTGGGGTAACAAGTGTTACATTTATACTCATTCATGTCACGTTCCATCTTTTTATATTTTCTTTGAACTAAATCATCTATGTTTCTATCTATTTCCTTTCTCATACTAAAATATTTCGCTTTCTCTTCTTCTATAGTAAATAACAGATCATTAGTAATGGCTTTATCCAGTGCTTCTATTTCAATTAACAACTCTTCCTGTACCCGGTTGTTTTCTTTAACCATCAGTTTTAACATTTCAAGCCCACTTTTGTTAAATAATTCTAACAATTCTAGATGGAAATTAGACCCAGTAATCACACTGTTAGGATATTTGTAAAAACGTAAGCCTTTAGGTACAATTTCCTTAAATATACATTCTCTAAGATATGCATTTTCCACATTTAATGCTCTGTATTTACTCATTAGTTTATATAAGCTGTTAATATTATCCTTGTATGCAAAATCATTGTTGTTGACAGCATTATAGTTCTCTTTTTTGTCAAAAGTTATTTGACATTTTAACCAACAATTCAAATCCTTAAAAGGAGAAACAGTACCTTTACTCTTATCTGTGCCATGCCCTTGGTTAGCACGCTTGTCTTTCGTTTTAACAGAACCAATTTCCCCTTGACAGGCTTCCTTCAACAAGCATGGAGTGTCTGCTGCATTAAAACTACTGGCTTCATCGGTCTCAACTGATCCGGTGCCTTTACGCGCACCTATCGGTTCATTTACTGTTGCTTCAGTGGTTTTCCTCTTCTTGCTATATGACCCTTCGGTCCCAGGAACAACATTTCCGATGTTTAGATTCTGCACAGACAGTAACGAAGAGGCCACCGGCGTGAGGAGATTAATCAGTTCAGTAAGCTGTCCCACCAGAAATATGTCACTGGAAGCATATAAAGCCCCAGGCTTAAATGAACACATAAGTATAGCACCCATTTTAAAGTTAAGAGCAGCTAAATTATGAATTGACTTAGCTTTTAAATAGAAATTTATACATTCCTTTTGTAGTCATCCATACACCTATGTTTTAGTATAAGAAGTGAAACTGGTTGAATTATAATTTTATATAATTTTATGTAATATTTAAGAGAATTTTAAGATGTAAGATGATTTTCTGAATAATATATTCATATAAAATTCTTTCAAAGAATTCCTTCCATTACATATATGCAATTTTAACAAACAGCCACTAGATGGCATTTTTATTCCTTCTTCATTCACTTTTTTGGATATAAAAATGTGTCTCAATGATTTTACTGTTTAATATTGAATTTCTACACAAACGTATAATAATTTTTTAACAACAATCAAACTGAATGCAAAGTATTCAACATGTATATAATAAGAACTTTTGATAGAAATTCTCTCTATTTAAAATGTGTTTTAATGTTTTAACAAAGAATATCATTGATTGATTTATTTAATTAATTGATTTATTGGACCAATTAGTGTATATATAAAAAGAAAGGTTGGGGTTTAGAGTGTTGATCTGATGAAGACTGTAACAGGACGAAAACGTATGTGGAGAAGAGCGTTAATGTGATTTTTGTGGATGTGAAGTTCCATTTCATTTTTACCTGTGCCAGTTTGTTTGGTTTGCGGTTGGAGACTTTGTTCAATAAAACTGTATTTTAGCCAAAAGTGTTTCCTGGATTTCCATACTACTTTGGATTTTGATACTAACAATTATCTTTTAGGTATCCTTGTAAAATGGGTTGCTGACCAGAAAAACAGCTTTACAGCTAATGCAGGCATGTTGTAAAATTATAACTGATGCCAAAACTTTGATTAATAAAGACATTCCAATCAAGAATTTACCAGTGTGATTATCATGGTACTCTTTAATTTGTGTGCAGTACCACATACATAAAGCTTAAGTTTATACATGAATGCTTTACTCTGTAGTTGCTGCAGTTAAATTAAATATATGTATTTTATATACATATATATGTATAATATACAGATATCGTATTGGTGTTTCAGCCAGTGCTGCTTAAAGCATTAAGAGAATTTAAATCTAGAATTCTGTGCAGTGGCCATACCTCTCAAATGTCCAGATTTTTGCCCCATACTTTTGGTCTGTTGCTTATAAAATTTGTGTTTTCTACTGGCACCACTGAGACTGAAGTCACTAAATAATGGCATACATTTGTATTTCAGACTTCATATCCTTCAGAAAATGCATCATCATACAAATCCTGTTATTTTAGCAACTTTCAAAGCTTATATGAGAAATATTTAAGATCTGTCACTTCACCACATTATTTTAGACTTTGCTCAGATTTCTTGCACTAAGACGGTAAGAGATATAGCAGCAGCTCTCTTGGTGTGTCTGTTTGTATGTATATGTCTGTGTTGCAAGGAGACAGTACTAGGAAAGACAATTTCAAAGAAAAAATAAGTAACTTCCTGAATGATTTTTTTCTACAAGACTATTGGGAGAACAAAATACAGAGAGGATCTACAGTCAACTTTCTTTTATTATAGTTTCATGTGCACATAACTTCTATTCCCAGAGTATGAATATAATCTAGTTTTAACTTGTTTGAGGTTCAGAATGATTTCAGACTACTGACCACCCTTATTGTTTATAGCAGTCCTATCATTCTACAACTTTTCTCTGTGATATATTTGTATCAACAGCTGGTAAAAATTATATGAGGCTTCTGTTCTTTCATCCACTTGTACTTTCAGACTAAAGTGCTGACATTTAACAAGACAAGGAAATGGTTGCAGGTCCTTGACAGCTGTTAATGCTGATGTTAGTGTTTATTAGTGACTTCATTCAGATTCCAACATATTTTTCAGCGTATTCTCAGAAGAATACTTAGCCAGCGATTTACCATAGTTTATGTACAGACAGAAGGAAGCTATTTGGTTAGTCTTACATAATTTAAAGGCATGAAGCAAGATTTAGGAGTCAAGTAAACATGTATACACTGCCAACAGAAACGAATCATTCAGCCTTTGTAATATTCTGTTAAGTTATGTTCATGAACATATGGCACAGAGCATAGCATGTCAAAATATGAAGGGCAGGGATTTCTCTTCTGTAAAATATTACTTACATAAACACGCTTCCTTTTAAAATTATACTAATGTATTACTGTACAGGAAATGAGAACTACAGTTTAGGCCTCTGTTGGACTGTTGTTTGCCTTTCTGACATGCTTAGTCTCAGAGGGCTATTGTCAAAGCATGAAGATATACTTATGGTCATTAAAGATGGAGAAGTGTACTGAAAGTTGCATTGTTTGTATACTAGAATTGTTTTTGCTCTTTTAAAAAATAAAGAAAGGCAAGAACACGTTTGCAGTGTGCGGATGTTAAAACAGGCTGTCAGGTATGGCTTGCAAAATAAGGATACCTGATAACTCTAAAGGCTATAAAAACCCAGCCATTGTACCCCTGCATAGTTCTTTTCCTCATTGTGTTATAAGGACAGCTAAAGTGACAGTTTTAATCTGAAAATGACAGAATGTGTGCTAACAGTGATCAATGTATTCACCATGCACACAATCATTTTGATCGCCAACATAAACAGACCTTTGCATGGCTTGGTCATATTCTCCAAGCTGGGGGGACCTTTATTGCCTTCCTTTCAAGATATAACCTGTACTGCAGTATGCACTGATTTTTGTTTGGGAGTCTTTGCATTTCTTTGCATAAAAGGATATCTCTGTCTGGGAGATAGACAGTATTAACAACCAATCAGGAATGGAGCTTTGGGGTGACATCAGGGACGAATGTGAAATATACATGATCTGGTCCTTAGAGGAGGAGGAGGGACAGATGATTGTTTAACAGGATGAGGATGGTACATGAAAAGATGATGATGATGATGATGATGGTTTTACTATTTACAACTATAGTAGTTTTGTAATTTCTTCTATTCACTTTGACTTATTTTAGAAGGGAGTTACTTTGGTACCAGCAGGAACGGTTGGTTTCATTGATCTGTTTAAGGAAATAAAGTGCCTGAGAAAAGAATGTAAACTTAGATGTAGTGTTTATATCTACTGGTGATACTATTCAAAGAAACACCCTAAGAAGAAAAGAAGGGGATGTTTAATTCACCTCTCCATCCCTGCAGCTTCACTTATGCAGATGTGAAGACCAAAACAAGTTGTACTTATATTTTAACTGTGCACGAATAACTTAATGAAATCTTTAAGTATGGCTAAATCAATACGGGGTGTGAGATCTGACAAACATGGGAGTTAGTGTTGATGGACTATGCAATGCATTTAGGGAAGATGATGTACTTGCTAATGGACAATGACAGTTATGCGGAGGCTTTCTAAACATGAAATAAACATTGTTCTTAATCAAATACAAGCATTTTGACAGATGTGGTGCTGGATAGACATATTAAAATTGATTTATTTAATTTTTAATAGTTAACATTCTGTGATTCCTGCCTTTTTTTGGATACCTAAGGTACATAAACATAGGTTTGGTACCACATTGAAACCCACTGTGTACTCTAATTTTGATTTCAAAAAAATTTTAAAAGCCATGTATGTCAGAGATTTTTTCTTAATTCTATTAAAGTAATAAAAGATTCCTGGCATTCTTTCAGAAATGATGAATGAACAGGTTTTTCATCAGGAACTTATGTTTGTTACAATGGATTTTAAGGGCTTATTTGCTTCTGTTCCTCACTCTATGATTTGAAATGGTTTAATGATGCTTTAATTATGAACAACACATTTTCAGCAGGTGAAATTAAGCTGCTAATAGGTTTTATGGACTTGTCTAAGAACTTTCCTATATTTTGTGTGTGATTTTTTTAAAAGAAAATAAGGATTGCCATGGGTGCTATTTGTGCCTCAGTGTATTACAGTAATGGTTTCATGGTAAACAGTTTGTTTTTCCATCAGAATTTGCTGGATGTGTTAAAATGTATATGCATTTCTTGGATTGCAGTTTTATGTTTTAAATAAGAGACATTATTTAGCAAAATGTATAGCATATCTTAATTCTACTACTGATTTTTTGCAATTTATCTATCAGTGTTCATCCTCTTCTTATGTTTTAGATTTGACAATTTACAAGAATTTAAAGAAAGCTTACCCTTTCCAACTCATATTTATGGTTTAATAGTAATCACCCTTTGAAAAAAAAAGTAGGACTGGTCAAAGGGATGACGGTCAGAATATCTGGGATGACATCTGATGACTATGTTTGAACAGGAACTGGGAAAACTGATGGAAATGTTTTTGCTTTGGGGTATCCCATTATGATCATACAATCATCGGAAGTTACTAGGCTATTGGCCCTAAGGCCCTTATAAGCCTAGCTGAGAGTTTAGCCCATGTTTAGACAGTCCAGCAGGGACACAGGTGGAATCTCAGGGGTGTATTTTATGTTTCCCATCCAGTTATCCAGGTTGCATTTGAAAAGGGATAATGGGGTACTCTGCTTGATGTGGAGAGTGAGTCTATTCCACAGATGGGGCAGTCTCTGGGACACAAATCTGTCCTGCCAACAAGTCCTATTGATATCACAGATCATGTTGAGGTCGCATGTGCAGGTTACTCGAGGAGAGCTTGACTTGTGTATATGCAGCAGTCCCATTAGGGCGAAGTCTGAGATTGTTTTGCATGCCAGACAGAGGTCACTTCTGAGAAGTCTGGATGAAACTGAGTAGAGAGACAGAACTTTTAGCCAATCTGTGTAGGGTAGATGTTTGAGGCCCTGGGTTATTCTGGTGAGGAACCTCTGTGGTCTGTCCAGCTGCTGCATGTGCTTTGCGAACTAGATGCCGAAAGGGGTGTTGTACTCAATAATCGGCCTTATAAGGGAAGAATACAGGGATATTATGTAATCATTGACCCTGGATGAGATACCCTTACTTATGAAGTGGCCTATGTAGAAAGCTTTCTGTACAATGGAAGTAACATGGTGGTCAAATGTCAGGTTGCTATCAATGGGAGTGCCCAAATCCCACATGACTGATTGCGTACATAGGACATTGTTATTATTGTGATAATTTATGGGGACGTCACTCTGTCCAAAGGGGATAAGGGGATGATGATGATGCATTTTTTGGCATTCAGCTTGAGGCCATGTTTCTGGAATGCTCTTGGAGGAAGTCCACATCACTTGGAGTTGATCCCAGCTTGCAGTCATCTGCAAACCTGGTCAGTCATAGCCCACTGGTTTCGGCCTGCACCTCAGATAATTATATCCCGGATAACAGAAGCCTCAAGACCAATCTCTGGGGTACACCACTTGTTACGGGTCTACTGCTTGAGGTGGCTTCCCCTATTTTGATTAAGTGGGTTCTATCACAGAACCAGTTTGCTACCCATCTGATAACATATGGATTGATGCCTAGTTGAGAGAGTTTATCTATTACGCCCGAGTGGGGAATAGTGTTGAAGGCTTTGGCCAGGTCAAGGTATGTGGTGTGCGTCGTCTTCCCCTCATTCATGGTTTTGGTGACTGTCTCAAAGAAGTCAAACAGATTTAACTGACATGACCTCCCCTTGACAAAGCCAAACTGTATGGGGTCAAGTCTTTGGAGGTTGCAAATGTCCCTGTTAATGAGGTCCATGATAATCTGTTCCAAGGCTTTGCAGATCAGGCTAGTTAGGCTGATGGGTCTATAATTTCCTGGATCAGTGGATGTTCCACCTTTGTGTAAAGGGATGACAGTGGTTGTCCTCCACTTGGCTGGGACAAAGCCGGTGCTCAGGCTTTGGTTGAATAGTGTGCCTAGTGGTGCTGCAAGTTCATGCCTGAGTTCATGTAGGATGTAGTGTGGGATGTCATCGGGTCTCTTGGAGGCTGTATTCTTTGCCTTTGAGAGGGGAAGTGATTACATGTTTCCTAGAGATAAGAGGATGGGGGCAGGTACTAGAAATGTCCTGATTTACTGATTGGGGGGGACAGAGGGGTGGAGTTTTCACTGAGTCTGTCAGCCAGTAGGTTGGCTATATCTACAGCATTTGTGTATATGCTGTTCTTGACCACCAGTTTTGAACAGATCTGTGTGCTTCTTTTGAGATTGCGGACATATGTGAAGAAGGCTTTATGATTGTCTCTAGTAGATTTGGCCAATTTGGAATTTGCTTTAGAGGATTTCACTAGTGCTCTTATTTGCTTGTTCAGGCTAAGGAAAGATTGTTTTCAATTTGGTACCTGCTCCTTCTTGGTCCTGGACAGCAATTTTTTCCTTTTGTTATAGAGTAAATGTATTGCAGATGTCCACCAGACAGGTTTACTTTCCTTGAGCAGGAGGATTTTATCCTGTCTGGTATTCCTAATTCCATCCATCTATTGTATTTTATTGCCATAAACTAATCTGCACTGTTGTACTGCAACTGTCTGCCTCACTTTTGGTAAAGCTTTCACTAGAAACTTTCTCCATTTTTAAGCATGTGTTGTTGTTGTGATTTCCTACTCCTGTCAAAAGTGGAGCAGTTGAGAGCTGTGCTAACAACCTGCTGGATGTCTTTTCTCCTGTGTGCCCATACATGCAATATGTTATTTGTCTGAATTTTCCACATATGGAGTTTGACATAGTTTTTCCTCTAGATCCTTTGAATCCATGCACCTGTAAAATAGTTCACTTAAATTATTTATTTACTACTGAATACCTATAAAATTGAAAAACTCATAGATTCAGTGATATACATGGCCACACAGTCCTCCAACAGGTGTGCTGTCTGCAAATATGTGAAAATGTCAAAATAATCATATAATAAAACTACCTTTGCAAAGTGATCTTCGACATGGGTGAAAAGGTTTGATGCACCAGCTCACTTACCTCATTAACAAATGTTAATAAAGAAATAAAAAAGGCAGTAAGTAAATTATAGTCACCCGCGTATAGATCTGCATTTTCTTATCTGGTAAATAATGCTGGGGCAGGTGCAATCACTCTTGCGGATTTTGCTGCAGTTTATTATGAATCCCTGCCTTTCCCATAGTATATACATTCATTTAAAATGAAACCGTTCCTAAGCTACAATCAATATTGTCTAGTTTATACAGTGGTATAGTCCCTTGCACTGTTCCAGTTGCTTCTTCCATACTGATACTGATCAATACTGTTGTGTGCTTTTCTGAACCATAACAGTCTTTGGTCTCTTATTTAAATGTATTACCGGGGCATAAGCTTTGAATTTAATGCATATTAAAAAAATAACACTAAAATGTAGACAGGAGAATTCAGTAATAAATTCAAAAATATAAACAGAATAGTAAACAAAAATTGCAAACAAAATATTTTAATAAGCACTTACACTTAAAGCCATACAGACTATTACACACAACAAGAATACTGTTATTGTAGCTTCTTAAATCATTCAGTCAATGTTTTACATGACTGTGATGTCATCAAGCACACACCTTAAACAGTTATACATATAAATAGCAATAAAAAGCTGAAATATAATTACAGTGTATTCATGTCTTCTACTAACTACAAAGCAGTCACTTGAATTAAAATGACTTGTACATACTTGTAAATCAAAAAGAATTGTTGAAAACTTGAGACTATTTTAATTATATTAATTTAAATATATACTATTTAAATTTAAATGCTCATTCAAAATGGATGCCTTATCAGAATACAAGCAAAGTTGACATTCTAACCCACTCCTTCTGAGCAGACTGTAAATGTCTCGTACTCTGTATCCATGATTAATTGCTCTGAAACATCAAACACAAATTTCTTAAAATTTTACCAAATCATAATGTAATTCTATTATGCAGTGTTTTTGTTTTCAAGTTTTATAGCAAACATATACTCATATATTCATGCTGTAAGCTTCATGCTGGTGTTACCCTTTTAAAAATTTCCAAATCACATGCACATTATCTGTACAACTCCATTTGCATCACAATTAGGTAATCTCAAAGAGGTTCTTAAGTTAAAATAAACTATTTTATAATTTAATTTTAACGGAAATGGTGTGTATAAAATTGTAATATAGTTTTACCTTTTTGTCACTGTTATGGTAAGCTATTTAAAGAAGCTAAAAAGAAATAAGTATTTGAGATACTTAACCACAAAGGTAGAATTTAGAATCATTTTGTGTCTGAAAAATTAAAGTACATTTAGTGGAATTAGAAAAATACATATTGGATTGTTTCTAAGATCATAGGAGGTTACTAAGCTATTGGCCCTGAGGCCCTTTTAAGCTTAGCCAAGAGTTTAGCCCATGTTTAGACAAATCAGCACCCAATGCCCCTGTCCAGCAGGGACATAGATGGAATCCCCAGGGTATACTTTTTGTTTCCCATCCAGTTATCCAGATTGCGCTTAAAAAAAGGGTAAAGAGGTACTCTGCTTGATGTGGAGATCGAGTCTCTTCCATAGATGGAGTCTCTGGGACACAAATCTGTCCCACCAACAAGTCTTGTTGATGTCACAGACCAGGTTGAGGCTGTGCATGCAGGTTACTCGAGTGCAGCTTGACTTCCGGATATGCGGCAGTCCCATCAAGGTGGGGTCCATTATCACCTTGTATGCCAGACAGAGGTCACCTCTGAGGAGTCTGTATGAAACTTACTAGTGGGATAGAGCTTTTAGCCTATCTGTGTATGGTAGATGTTTGAGGCCCTGGATTCTCCTGGTGAGGAACTTCTGTGGTCTCTCCAGCTGCTGCGTGTGCTTTGCGAGGTACATGCTGAAAGGTGCATTGTACTCAATAATGGGCCTTATAAGGGAAGAATACAGAGATGTTATGACCTCCTTGTCCCTGGATGAGATACCCTTACTTACGAGGTGGGCCACATAGAAGGCTTTCCATACCACGGAAGCAGCATGGTGGTCAAAAGTCAGGTTGCTATCAACCTGGGTGCCCAAATCCCTCAAGACTGATTCTGTGCTTAGGACACTGTTATTAATGTGATAATTTGTGGGGACATAGGTTCATAGGTAGGTACTAGGCTATTGGCCCTAGGGCCTGTACAAGCCTGGCTAAAAAGGTACCCTGGCTTTCGCCACCCAAGAAAATTATTTTCCTTTGCCCCTGTCGAGCAGAGCCACAGATGTGATTCCCCGGGGTGAATTTCCTATTTCCCATCCAATCATCAAGATTCTTCTTGAAGAGTGCAAATGAGGAGCTTTGTTTAATATACATAGGTAGTTTGTTCAAGAGTATGGGACATCTTTGGGACATCACTCTCTCCAAAGGGGACGATAATGCATTTTTTGGCATTCAGCTTGAGGCCATGTTATGGCACCAGTCGAGGATTTCTATATCACTAGGGGAATTGATGACAGCACCCAGTTTGCAGTCATCTGCAAACTTAGTCAGCCATAGCCCACTGGTTTTGGCCTGCACCTCAGAAAAGCTTATCCCAAATAACAGAGGTCCCAAGACTGAACCCTGGGATATGCCGCTTGTTACGGGTCTACTGCTTGAGGTGGCTTCCCCCATTTTGACTACATGGGTTCTATCAGTGAGCCAGTTTGCAACCCATCGGATAACATATGGATTGATGCCTAGTTGAGATAGTTTATTATACCTGAGAGGGGAACAGTGTCAAAGGCTTTGGCCAGGTCAAGGTAGGTGGTGTGCACAGTCTTCTCCTTGTCCATGGCTTTGGGGACTGTCTCAAAGAAGTCGACCAGATTTAGCAGACATGACCTCCCCTTGATGAGGCCAAACTGTGTGAGATCAAGTATTTGGAGGTTCCCAATGTCCTTGTTAATGAGGTCCATGATAATCTGTTGCATGGCCTTGCAGATCAGCCTAGTTAGGCTGATAGGTCTATAATTTCCCAAATCGTTGGACACTCCACTTTTGTGTAAAGGGATGACAGTGGCTGTCCTCCACTCAACTGGGATGAAGCCAGTACTCAGGCTTTGGTTAAATAGGGTGCATAATGGTGCTGCAAGTTCCTGCCTGAGTTCATGTAGGATGCAGCCTGGGATGTTATTAGGTCCCATGGAGACTGTATTTTTTGCCTTTGAGAGAACAGTGATGACCTATTCTCTAGATTTAAGGAGAATCGGGCAGGTATTGGGGATGTCTTGATTTACTGATGGGGGGGGGGGGCAGAGGGGAAAAGTTTAAGCTGAATCTGTCAGCCAGCAAGTTTGCTATATCTACAGCATTTGTATATGTGGTGTCCCTGACCACCAGTTCTGAACAGATCTGGGTGCTTCCTTTGAGATTGCGGACATATGTGAAGAAGGCCTTATGATTGTCTCTAGTAGATGGATGTGGCCAATTTGAACTCAAAATTTACTTTGGAGGATTTTCTCTAGTGCTCTTATTTGCTTGTTCAGGCTAAAGAGACATTGCTTCCAATTAGGCACCTGCTCCTTCTTGGTCTTGGACAGCAATTTTTTCCTTTTGTTATAGAGTTTTTTTATTGCAGATGTCCACCAGACAGGTTTACTCTTCCTTGCGGAGGATGACTTACTCCTGTCAGGTATAGTATAATATATTTTTCCAGTGCAATCATATAGTCACCAGTATTGTCTTGTGCACAAAACTGTAGTCCACTTCAGCTGATCCCATCTGGATAGTGTGAAAGACTGAATTTTGATGAGATGATAGTCTGCACACACAGTTATAATTTTACACTAAGTCTGAAACTTGGAGTGTACAGTAGTAGGCAGAAAACTTCTAAGTGTAGTTGAGGCTACAAAACAGAAACAGTGGTTAACAGTGCATATATAAACAAATATAATTTTAAAATACCTATAAAAAACAGACTTTATTGGACATCAGTATATATGAAAAAGACTCTTGCACCCTTGTCAAGCTAGTCATTTAAGCCATCTACATCAAACCATGATGACAGCAATACAAGTCAGTTTAACTCTCACCTCACAGAAACAATAACATCTTTAATCAATGACTTCTACAGTCCTAGTTCCTTCATAACGCAACAGCTACCCTAATATCTTCTCTTTCCAACCAATTTCAGCAGCATCTACATCAAAGAGCTCCTTTTCATCATAAAACCTACCTCAGCAGCTGCAGATAAATTATCAGCAGATAATATTAAAATTGTTGCTAATGCTTTGGCTTGCCTAGTTTATATCTTTATTATTATAATGATCAAAGAAAAATATGCCTTGGCTCTCTGGAAACTGTCCTTCATTTTACTTACCACATAAAGATGAAAAATGCTCTAATTTTTCCAACTATAGACCTATTGCAAAAGTTTATATCTGCAATCTAAAATTTCAGAGAAATTTATTTAATCAAAACTTATTAAATACCCCCAACTTACAATAATCTTCTCTCCCAGCTCTACAGTGTTTTTAAATCACAGTACCCCTGCTGCCCTTCTTAGTTATACTAATACTGCGTACGTACCTCAATAGAAATGCAGATTTTTATTTTTGACCTTTCCAATGCAGTAAAGATGGTCTCCAATCAAAAACTATTATATAAACTCTCTTCTCTGGGTCTTGCAGAATTATCACTTTCACTGCTTCATTATCATCTTTCTGTCAACAAACAAAATGGAAAAATGAGGTTCTGTCTTTACTATGCATATCTGTACTCAACCCCATGGGTCGATTCTTATCCTTTCTTTGGACACTGTGATAAAGTCCTTTATGAAAATGTTAAACAGGGAACTACAGTCCAGTATGCAGGTGATTCCAATCTCCTCTGCTCTGCACATAACCTAGCTGAACTTCAACAAATTATGGGAGAGACTTTCTCATCCATTGAAGCCTGTCTGATTAACTCTCAGCTACTCCTAAATCCGAAAAAGTAAGTTAATACTAACTACTGCTAAGCTACTGTCTGAAGAGAATACTCTAACATTATGTTAACAAATAACACCAAAATACAACTGGTTATAATACAGTGACTATAAACAGATAGAAATTTAAACATGTGAAAGTAGATAAAAAAAATCCTGTAAAGAGCCATACTTTAGCTCATCAATTCTGCCAGGAAAAAATGCCTCTGCTTATCTTCTTTTGCTTTTCATGTACCTCATCTATATTTACTAATGTGCAAATTACTTAGAAAAATAAACTAAACAATGTTATAACAAAGTGGCAAAATATAAAGTAAACAGTCCCTGCAAGTCACACCACTGCTTGGCTCTTAAACAGCTAAAATAGACAGAGCTGTCAAACTACCTGGCATATACTGATGTCACAGCACACAAACTTGTCTATAAACCTGATAACTGTCTTTTTTTTTTTACATATCATTCAGCACTATTCCGCAGTTAGAACTTTACTCTCTGGGGCAAACTTTAATTTGTCAAATCAAATCTAACAATACCCTTGGTAATTCAATGCATTCTAACTATGTCTCCAAAATATGTAACCACATTCCTTTATATCTGAAACATATAATCAACTAAAAGTTGTTCAGAGCCTTACTTAAAATAGTACCTGACGGACATATGGCTGCGTTCATGTTCAGCTCTAATGTAACCTTCTGTATTTACAACTTCAAGCTCATATTACCATCTACCTAGCTTCTTCTACAGAACCATTTAGACGAAGTTTTTATAAATACTGGCTATCTTAGTTTTATCTACCGTTTTCTCTTCTTAGTCTAACTCAACATACATTAACTCTCCTACCTCTCTCCTTCTTCCAGACATATATAAATTCAATATGAAGAGAACGTTTTATGTTCATCATATTGATGATTTTATGTTCAACATATTGATGAGTGCTGCAGTAGCCTTAGCTATATGGGTTATCATTAATAGGATATAACAGATGGTCAGCTTTCAAAGTTCCAGAGCACCTATAACACATCTAAACTATCAATCAATTTAAGCTGTGCTGACTAAAAAGACAGATTTGGGTGCCAAGCCCTTTGGATCTTTCCTGCCACCAAAGAGTATGCTTCTCTGAGGCTTTCAAGGATCAACAATTGGCTTGTTCTGCTCCTTTGCTTGGCAGGTAAGTTTCATTTGGGGAAAGACTTTCCATTTTTAAAACTGGTTATTAATACTTTCTTGTTCATTAAATTTATTTTTGAGTTGTGGGGTTGTGTTTTTATTGACTGTCACTCACAAGACTGTGCTATAGTTTTAAATGAGAGCTCACTTTTTCCTGTCAGTTTAAAAGCTGTTGAAAATAATTGAAAACCCTTTTTCCTGTGGAGAAACTGTCTTTATTTGTATTTGCTGAGGCTGGAAAAGTGCTTTAAAGTACTTTTTGCTGTGTTTTTGGTGTGAAAAAGTGACTTTTAAAGATTTTTATTTTTTACTGACTTTTGATTCTTGTTTTTCTCAGGAAATAGGCATCATTTTGGCTTGGCCATGAAACAAACTACAGGTCTTGTGGTCGGTTCTTTTTCCAGCACCCCCCCTCCCCCCAAACAAAGTTAGCAATTTGTCTCAGCCACTAGTGAGTGACTCTGTTGTGGCTATTGTTTGTTCCACAGACCACTTATTTCTTACCCCAGGCTCCAATGGTGTAGCACCTGCAGCCACTATGGACCAGGGGATAGCCATGTCTTCTGTGGCTGTTAGGGTAATCTCAGAGGATAATGGACAGCCACCCTGGTTTTGTCAAAATGGTGTGCCTCTCCCCATATAAGCTGCCGTTAGTAAAACTGTTGGTCACATTTGTCGTGTTAAAAAGGAACAGGAAATAATATATTTATCTACTACTCCTCAAATTTCCTTAGGAGTAGTTTACTGAGTTTGGTTCAGGAGTTAATTCAGGCTATTGATCTTTCTTGTAAAGAGGATTCTGGTAGAAAAAGAGTGAATAGATTAAAGATTCTGTATCTCGACTGGAAGACGAAATAAGTGGTATAAGGCTCTCTCCTCAGACTTCTGATTCAGACTCAGAGTACAGCTCAGTTTCTAATTTTCCCTATGGTGGTTTCTCTTTCTCTGAAACTATTTCTAGTATATGCCAGAGTTTTCAGTGGGAGAACATAGGTTCATAGGTAGGTACTAGGCTATCAGCCCTGGGGCCTATATAAGCCTAGCCAAAAAGGTTCCCTGGCTTTCTCCACCCAAGAAAATGTGTGAGGTTTCTCAGTCCATGAGAAAATAGAAAGAGCTGTTACAGAAGTAATTTCTAAAACCTTCACTCAGTCTTCAGGTCCTATCAGCTTTGGAGGATGCGTGTGTCTCCACCTGCAATTTTACTGATCATCAACTAGCTGCCCCTAAGAAGTCAGATAGAATGTATAAACTTACTCAGTCTTTTAGGTTTTTATAACATCTTCACAAACTTGGCCCAGCAGCTATAGCTTTAGTTAATCCTACTGCTGCTAAACCTTTAGTTAATCCCAATCCTACACTTTCTGATAAGCATTGAAATATTAATTATAAGTATAGGAAAAAAAAGTGTGCCCCTTCAGCTTTGATTTTTAGAATTTTGAATTATCAGGGCCACATGTCAAAGATTATTCTAATTCTGAAAATATGAGGAATGTTTTTTTTTCTAAAACTTCTTGTGAGAAAACATCTGCTTTGAATAATTTAGTTTCTTCAATTGTACAAGTTCCTATTCATTGTTTACAGTGTTTGTATGACTCAGTCGATATTTCTCCCAATGCTATGGCCACTGGTAATGTTTCAAGGAGGTTTGCCTGGCTGCATTCTCAGAATCCCACAGATGATGTTAAATAAAGAGTTTTTAAATTCTCCTTTGGATTTATCTTTTGTTTCCTTTGCTGCAGAGGTGATACAAAGAGTAATTTGATACAGGGAATCTCGATGATTTTGCATCCTGCTTTTTTCCAAATTTTATAAGGGATTCTCTAACCCTTAATACAATTTTGAGGAAAAAAACAGTCTCAACAAAATGCAGATAACAGTAAACCACCAAAATCATGGACAGTCCAACAGGTGCTAATGATTATTAAAGGGAATGTGTCCCCACCTCCCACTCTGACAGCCCCCTTTTCCTTCCAGAAAGTCTGAATCTCCACTTTTCTGTTTGGCACCAGATTGCTCTTCAGTACCCATTTATCTTACACTTTTATCAAGGTGACAGTGGGAGGAAATTCTTCCTTTCCAGGAGGTAATTCTTCATTTACCAGACCAGACTCTCATTTCCACATATCCTTTACCGGGTCTCCTTCACTTCACGGTAATCCCATTTCACTGGCTTTCATTTCACTGAGACCAAATCACTTAAAGTTCACAACACTGATAACTCATTTCACTGAATTGTAAGCTAGAGACTTGATGTGGCAGTGTGTAGAGTACTGTGAGGCAAGTAAAAGGTATAGGCCCTATTCCCCACTGTAGTGCAACCTGGAGTTAGCATATATAGTTAGGGAGTTTGGGGATCATAGACCCCCACTTAGTTTGGTTTTATATTGTCTGTTTTTTGTTAAGAGGATATATAAGTAGTTTTTAAGTTGTGGAAAGAGGTAGCCATTAGTTTTGTGAGTTTGTTTGTGTATGGTTTCACATTTAGTCTTGTGAAATTTATTGTTTAAAGTTGTCAGCGAAGTGAGATTCAGTGAAATGAGTTGTCAGTGTTTTGATGTTTAGGTGATTTGGTCTCAGTAAAATGAATGTCAGTGAAATTGGATTTCAGTGAAGTGAAGTAGACCTCCCTTCATCCCATGCTGTCTCAGGGAGTAATAGAACCAGTTCTTCAACCACGGCTGGGAAAAGAGTTTTATTCAACGATGGACCTACTGGCTGACAAATTCAGCTCCAACTTTACGCCCCCCCCTCAAACTTCCCTTAGGAAATACCAACAAATATAGTTCCGCTGCAATCACTAGGGAACAGGTCTTTAATGCTCTTTATAAGGCCAAGAACATTGCATCAATGGGCCCAGACAATAACCCAGGATGACTTCTAAATAGCATGAAACAGGACCTAGCAGGCCCTCTGGAACTGTTATTTAACTGCAGCCTCCAAACAAGCTTTGTTCCTTATGAATGGACAACAGTAACAGTCATCCCTCTGCACAAAGGTGGGCCATCTACAGACCCTGAAAACTACAAACCCATAAGTCTTAATAGTCATATGTAAAGCCATGGAAAGAATTATCATGTAAATGATCAATAATGATATAGTGAACACCCAGGCACTGGAACCAACCCAGTTTGGTTTCATCAAGGGCAAATCATGCCTACTTAACCTGGCGAACATCTTTGAGAAGGTCACCAGAGCAATGGATGAGGGCAAAATGGTTCACACTGTATACCTTAACCTGGCTATAGCATTTGACACAATTCCCCTTTCAGGTATTGTTGACAAATTCAAGAGGTTAGGTACAAACCCATATATCACATGGTGGGTAGCCATCTGTCTCACAAACAGGACCCCAGTCACAAGTGGAGTCCCTCAGGGATCAGTCCTTGGACTGCTCCTTTTTAGCATTTACTTCTCTGAAGTCAAGGCCAAAGTTAATGGTTTCTGGCTAACTAAATTTGCAGATGATTGCAAATTAAGAGCTGTCATTGAATCCCATACCATCCTAAATGTTCTCCAGAAAGGTTTGACACAGACAAACAAATGGTATCAGAGCCATGGGCTAAAACTAAATGCCAAGAAATACAAAATAGTATCCTTAGGGAAATCATCCACACTTGGTAATCATCATATTGACAACAAACCCCTTGAGTTATCCCAGTAGTCATGGACTTAGAGACACAAAAGGTAATCTAGTCTTTGACCATCATGTGTCTACAGTAGTGAGGAAATCATTCTATGTTGCTCAGCTTATAAAAAGGTATGGCATCTCGGTCCAAGGAAGTAATTGATCCACTGTATTCGGTATTCATCAGACCTATCATTGAGTACAATGCCCCTTTTGTATGTACCTGACCAGGCAAATCTAACAACTGGAATGTCCACAGAGGTGCCTCACTTAAGGAAGACAGGGCATAAGTAAAATGCCCTATGCAGACCACCTCAAGGCCCCATCCTCCTATTGTCTCATACTGGCTGTTGAGGGACAATCTATGCCAGGCATAAAGGGCATTGTCAGACCCCACCCTGATGTACCTCCTGCATATGCACAAAACAAACAGCACCAGAATTACCTGTTCTAAAGACTTAAACCTTGCCTGTGATATAAATAGGACCTGAGACTACTGCATCTCTGGAGCAGGTTCCTCATCCATGGGAAGCTGAGTTCTTCCCTAACCCAATTCAATTGTTACTTGGACAGCTAGACGGGGAACAGGAAATGCATCCCTGGCTTGGCACCTATGTCTCTAATGGACACAGGCAAACTGTAAATGGTTCATTTCCCAGGCCCCTACTTGTAAATGTTTCATCTCCCAAAACCTTGCTTACAACTTATGAAGGGTACCAGAACTTGCGAGATATTTGGGATACATCTCTCTCTGTCCCATTTATGCATAATGTGGTACATTGGGCAATGACCAACTTTCAGCACTCATTGTTTCTGTAGCAATTACGTGTTTTACTGGCTCAGGTTACTAGCCCAAGGCCCAACCCTCCTTGGTGCAGCCATGCACGCACACACGGGCACATGCACCCAAACACCCACACCCACACACACACACACACACACCTAGGGCCAATTTAGAGTGTCCAATCAACCCATTGCATGTCTTTACAATGTGGGAGGAAACAAGAGCACCCAAAGGAAACCCATGTGAATGCAAGGAGGGCATGCAGTCTCCACACAAAAGGCTCCCCAGATGAGAATTAAACCAGAGAACTTCTTGCTGTGAGGAGACAATGCTAACCATTACACCACTACACCACTCATTGGGATACATGTCTAATCTTAAAAAGGCCCTTGTGGTCGTTATCCTACTAATCGCCTATGAACCTATGTTTTTAGCATCACAGAAAGATCATTTTTCCCCTAAACCTGTTTGTGATTGTGAAATGACATCATCTTGAATTTATGACACTATCTGTTACCACTTCTTCATTCAAATTTCCTGGTAACACTAGACTTAAAAGATGCTTATCATCACATCCCTTTTCATCCAGACTTTATGTATTTAAGGTTTTGTGAGTCATGATCATATCAATTTTGTGCCTTACCCTTTGAGCTATCCACTTCACCAAGAGGATTGATAAAGTATCTAGCTCCAGTTATAGCTCACTGCAGACTATAAGGTATCCACATTTTCCTTATTTAGATGAATGTCTAATTTTGGTGAGACATCTCTTACACAAGGTGGGGTTCCAAGAGAACATTCAAGTCTTTAACTACTTCACACAGGATTGTGTGTCCTGGAGTGTCAGCTAGAAGACGTGCAAACATCTTTTCTTCCACAGGAGAAACATAGATCTAGATTTATTTATAAGATTTATCACTCAGACTGTGGTCACTGTGAGGAATACCTTAGGAGTTTGGGTCTATTGGCATTTATGATTCTCTTGATACCCCTAGTAAGACTCCACATGAGAGGTACAGTGGCATCTGCAGTCTCTCTGGTCCCAGCACCAACATCCTTTGTCTTTTCAAACCAACCAGTGCTGGAGCTTGGCAGAACAGAAATTACTTGCTAAATGCAGCAAATATATGAACCACAAATGAATATATAACAATAGACTTTAATATACAGGAAGCAAAAGCAGTCGTTCCCAGACAAATTTCCTTTATTAAAATGACTGTACCAGGCCAAATAATTGAATTAACATGTCTAGTTATAAATACAGCAAATATATCTAAATCCAGGTCTCCCTTCTTCCTCCATGTTCCAAAGTAGTCAGTTGTCACAGATGCAACAGACTTTACTTGGGAAGCAGTTTCAGGAAGGATAAATCTGCAAAGTGTGTATGACACCAAGGATATATACAAGCACATACATATAAATTAGAAGCTTGCCTTAATGAAGTCAGTTACTTCTCTGAATCATCTTTGGGTCTCTGGACCTCTTCTAGTTATTACAGACAATATCTCAGATATGTGGCATATCAACAAGCTAGAGGTAAACCAGGTCATATCCCCTTTGGATACCAGCTATGATAACTTGAGATGTAGCTTCACAGCACAGTTTCACTCCAGAGGCATCCTACATCTTTCAAGCTGAGCAGAACAAGGGCAGACTGGTGCAAATGGAAACTAGATAAGGGAGTCTCACACGATTTGATTTATATGTATGAAGTTCCTCAATTAGACCTCTGCGCCTCTTCTGTGAACAATGAGCTGGCAAGATTCAGCTATAGGACTGTGTAGAAGGAGGTCTGGAAGATAGATGTATTCTCTTTTCCTTGAATGGAAATGTTCATGTATGCTCCCCACCTTTCAGCTGATATCCAGGGTATTACTGAATATTCAGAAGGAATGTCCCAAGATCATTACAGTGACTTTTTCTAGCCTAGCCAGCAGTGGTTCTCACTTCTTTTGGAAATGGCCAGGGGTAATTACCGCAAATTTCCTCACAGAATAGATCTAATTACACAAGATCAGGGGTGCCTGATACACATCATCCCCAATCAACTTCAACTGACTGCCTGTATGATAGGGTCTTAATTCCATTTAGCCATCTGTTTACTGAAGATGTGCACCAGGTACTAAACAGAGGCAAGAAAACCTACCACTAGAAAATCATATATTAGCAAATTGAAAAGGTTTTCTAGTTAGTGTTAACAACATAGCCATAACCCATTCAAGGCTAGTTGTTGTCTCATTTTACAATATGTCCATGAGTTACTATCCTGTGACTTTTGTTACTCTTCTATCAAGGTTCATTTATCAGCCATTTTTGCATGTTTGTCCATGGGTCCCCCTCTTTCAATGCAGTCTCATGTCAAAAAGAAGCCTCAAAAAAAGAAAAAAGAAAAAAGAAAAAGGAAAAAGGAAAACAAAAAAGAACGGTGGCTCCTCCTTGAGATCTTATTTCTATTAGACAAGCTAACATTTGCTCCATTTGGAACAGCTAGCCTGGCTAAACTGAGGTTTTTAACATGGAAAACAGTTTTACTTATTGCTCTGTTTGACTTCTGTGAGACAGTTATCGGAGTTACAAGTTATTATGGTGAATCAACCCTATCTCATTTTCCAGAAAGACAGGGTTTCTTTGAGAACTAATACTTTTTTGCATAAAGTGTATCAGAGTTTACATTAAGTCAAACTATCATTTTTTTCTTGAACCTAAAAATGAAGGGAAAAGGATACACCATACCTTGTATGTCTACAGACAACTCGGGTACTATCTTGACAGGACTAAATTTTTCATATCATATGATCGATTGTAAATTTCTTGTGAAATTAAGAGGAAGGGACAACCTGTATCAAAGCAGATCATTTCCAAATGATTGTCCCAGGCTACTATCTTTTGTTATACTCACCACAAGAAAACTATTCCAAACAGGGTCATTGCCAAATTCTCAAGGGCTATGGCTACATCTATCACTTTTTAGAAAGGGTTAGATTCTAGAAGTATTCTAGAAGCAGAAACTTGGTCCTCTGTGCATACTTTTATAAAGCATTACAAGCCTGATTCCTTCTTGAGGTCTAGATCAAGCTTTGCTAGGATCCTTCTCTGGGAGCTCCTGAACCCTTTTCCTTCCAACTTCAAAATGTACTAAGGTAGGATAATCTACATATATGGCTAAAGCTACTGCAGCAGTGATTATTATGATGAACACAGTACAGTTCTGTAAGTAAACTTACTTTTAAAGTAGATGTTTAAATGATCAATGCTGCTGTAGCCACACCCTCCCTCCATCCCCCTTATTTTCTAGTGTGGTGTTTAAGCAATGGTGTGGACATTTACTTTTTGTTAAGCAAAAACAGTAACAAATGAACCAAAACATGGCCAAGGTAAACTCTTCCTTTAATAAACGATTTGATTTAATGACGTAATTAACAGACATGTTGTTTGATTAGTTAACAGACTTTTTAATGCTATATAAAAATTGTGATATCTTTATTTTGGCTTGGGCTGAAGAAGCAAGTATTACAGTTGTGAAAGCAATTATCGTTTATTAAAAGAAGAGTTTAGCCTGGCCGTGTTTCTGTTCATTTGTTACTGTTTTTGCTTTTATGTAATTTTGCTCACATTAATGAACATTCATTATGAACCATTCATCTTAGTTGTTGGTGTATTTTTGTGTTTGTTGATTTATTTTTTGTTGCTCCTAGCATTGCCCTTTCAAGCATCAATATCCCTTGTCTCTGTTGGTATGAAATTTCTGAAAGGATTGCCATCTAAAGGTGTCTTTTTAGTCAGCTCAACTTAAGCTAACAGTTTGGGTGCCTGGAAGGTCTACAGAACCTTTGAAAGCTGGCCAGTTGTTATTCCTATTGCATGGTACAACCCATATAGCTAAGGCTACTGCAACTGTGATCATTCAATTATCTACAGTTATGGTAAGTTTGCTTACACTTCTATAACTCTTATCACCTCCAAATATTCTATTCAATTCTTTTCATTCTTTAGTCTCAATGTTTTATTTTTCTTTAACATTTTTTTTAGCCTCCTGTTTCATAATCCATGGGAGGAGTAAGATCACATAGAAACTCATTTATTTTTAGTAGTCTCATTTTACTCTTCTGTTAATCAGCTGTTGCAATTATTAAATGTCTGATGTATTAATTGTTTTAAAAATGTAATTATGTGGTTCTTATGTTTTACTGTTCAAATCTCTGAGGAGCTTTCTTCCCCGAGGCTCAACTTACAAGGAGCTATCTGCCCAGACATACTTTCCCAGTAAGGAATTGCAAGCAAATAAAAACAAACAAGCAAACACTTGGTGTAAATCCTTTTCATAAACAATTTGCTTTGGTATTCCAAAAGAAACAGGACTCACCTCACTCCTATGAGGAATTCCTTTTTTGATACATCCTGTATTGTGCCACCCAGCTTAGTGCTAGGCATTCTGTCTAATGTGTCACACCATTTAGCAGTCATCGGCTGAGTCATCTTTTTCATTAGCCAAACCACAGCAAAGTCATTAGTACTTATACATTTTTGGGAGGTTTATCTCCATCAGCTAGTAATATGCTGCATACTGACATCATTAACTGATGTACAGTCATCATTGTCTATAAAATTCCACTTTCTCGTATCTATTAATTTTCACCATTCTTGGCAAAGTTTTACTGAAGTAGGCTATCAAAGATAATATAATTACTTCTGGAAATTATTGATATAGCCTTCCTCCATGTGATAGTTGCCTTTTGAGTGGAATCACCAGAAAGTATGTTATCCATCTGACAGCCCACATCTCATACACTCCACGATCTCGCTGGCTCTGTTATATAATTAGATAAAGCCACAGCTATGGCTCAGATGACTCATGAATAAGGAGTCAGACTACACTGTACATTTTGACTCATGCAAAAAGCATTGTTCTATATCATACTAGCTCAAAGACTGACAATGCAAACATTTTACTCAAATTACATCTGAGTGCATGAAGAGTCAGTTAAAGACCCAAGATGCTAATAACACACCTTTCATTATCTTTACACAAAGCACTAAAACATACTGCTTGGCAAAGCAGACTACTCCAGGAAACCAAGTTATTAACTACATATTAAAGACTGCATGCACTGAAAGTAACTGAATTATGCTACATCAGTTGAATGCTTCACAGCTACAGATGCCATATTCCAAGATAATATTCATTACAAATATAAAGATTTGCCAGTACTTTAATCTGCTCTTTTAGAATGATATCATCTACCAAGCTGTACTGCTGGATACATGCAGACACATGCTTAGTTTTTGGGTCACCCAGGTGCCTATAAGGAGGATGATTCCAGCAGGCAGACAGTCTGTAGATGGAAACTTGGGACTTGTGAAGAATGTTATTCACCTTGTACTCATTATTTGCCATATACAGCAAAGTTTTACACATTTCTGGTGGTTGAAAAATCATAGTACATAAGTCTTCTAAGGCTACTCTCTAGCAGGATTTGCAAATGCATATACATTCACATATGAGTAAATAAAGATAACTTACACTTGTTAATAGTTGGTGCTCTGAAAAGCATGCTAAAACTAAATGCTAATAATGTAATATTGTGGAATTTAGCAAAAAAAAATAAAAAAATAAAAAAATTCCTCAACCAGCTTATAGTTTAGAAAACACCACCTTCTAAAATGAAGATGTTGAGAGAGACCTTGAAACATGGGTAGGTATTTCCCTCTCCTTTGATCATCATGTTACAACAGTGGTCAGAAAAGTCTTCAGTTTGATCACAAAAGTTTATTTCCTCTTGATTCAAGCAAGTCCTTACCTCTCAATATTTTACACTGATCAGGCAATGTGACATACTGTCTTATGTTAAGAGGGAATTAGTCAACTGGATAGGTATTCATAAATTCACCCTTGATATGTCTTTCCACCAGAAAGCAAGGTCTATGGGTATGCACTGGCAAGAATTAAATGGTCTCATGGCCCAGCTGCCTTGCACATTTTATGCTTTTACATACAGACACACACATACACACACGCACACACACACACATATATATATATATATATATATATATATATATATAGCTATATTAAACATACTACTTAATGGGGTAAGACTCATGTCTGCAGGACTCTCCTGTTTAACTGCCCTCACTAAAAAGAGCAAAGTGATATATCTGGCAATTACATTTTGAAATTTGATATAAGTAACAGATTGAGGCAGTTAAAGTCATACAGTAGTGAGGAGGACTGAAATTATTGAAATGCTAATTCATTTAATGAGTGTAGGAGAAGAAATGTGAGCAGGTGGCAATTGCGAAGAAGGGTGGCCTTCATAGCAAAGTCCAAGAGATGGTAAAAGCACAAGCGAGTTGAACATTAAGGAAATTATGAACAGTTTACAACAAGAGAAGTTTTGACCACAGCATATATTCGGGCTCTTGGATGGATATATATGGAGATTAGATCTGTTTGTAGTTGATGATATTCACTTTTTATGAGAGTGATGATTTGTATGATACCGTTTCAGTAGCAGCTAGTGGAAGTCTAAAACTTGACACTTGTTAAGTTGTTAAATAAATGATCTGCAATTATATTTGTCGATAAAGGAATATAATATATAAAGGAAGATTCTAAGAGTTATATAAGCACTGGAGGGAAAAGAGGGCTTAGAGTTAGTGGATTATGTGAAATCCAAAAGGTCACTATGGACCTGGTTTGCAAAAGTATTGCTGGGGTTTTATAAAGTGATATGTTGCCAGTGTCTGTATCAGAGAGATTGTATGATAAAGAATGGGGGATTCTGGTGCAGTTTTAGTCTTCATAAAAGAAGGACCAAATAATGTGACAGTTATATGTTCATAGGCTGGTACTAAGCTATCTGCCCGAAGGCATTTATAAGCCTAGTCAGAATGTGTTGGCTTTTGCCGCCCCCTTAGATTAGTTCCCTGTGCCTATATCCAGCAGAGCCACTGAAGTGATCCTGGAAGTAAACTGTTTGTTTCCCATCCACTCATCAAGGTTACTTTTGAAGAGTGTTAGCGAGGAGCTCTGCCTAATGTAGATTGGGATCTAGTTCCAAAGCATGGGAAGTCTCTGGTACAGGAATCTATCCCTCCAGCATGTCCTATTTATTGTTGTGGTGAGGTTTAGATCCCTAGAGTGTGTGGCTCGAGGGGATAAGGTTTTCTTTAGGTGGAGCATGTCCATCAATTCTGAGTTGGACATGGCCTTGTATGTCAGGCAGAGATCACCTCTGAGTAGGCGGTATGCAACCGAGTACAACTGGAGTTTCTACAGTCAAGCTGCATAGGGCATCTGCTTGAGGCCAGTGATCCTCTTGGTGAGGTACATCTGTGGTCTTTCCAACTGTTGCAGGTGTCTTGTAAGGTACATCCCAAATGGGGCGTTGAATTCTATGATGGGTCTGATGAGTGAATGGTAGTGGGGCACAATGACCTCTTTTGATCTGGATGCAAGGACCCTTTTGTGATTAGGTGGGCCATGTAGAAGGATTTTCTAACCACTTTGGCAATGTGATTATCAAAGGTGAGATTACTGTCTACTTGGGTCCCCAGATCCCTTGTTATGTCTTCTGTATTTATGGGCTACCAGCTATGTGGTAGTTTGTGGGTACTTTGTTTTTTCCAAAGGGGATGACTATGCACTTTTTGGCATTTAGCTTGAGGCCATGATTTTGACACCAGGTATCCGTCTCAGTGAGACCCTTTTGGAGGATGTCTGTGTCAGCCTGAGAGTCAATTATAGCCTCTAGTTTGCAGTCGTCTGCGAACTTGGTCAGCCATAGTCCTCCTGTGCTTGCCTGTACCTCTGAGAAGTATATGCCGAACAGGAGGGGTCCTAGGACTGAACCCTGGGGAATGCCACTTGTAACCAGTTTAGAGTTGGACCTAACTCCTGCAACTCTCACCATGTGGGTTCTGTCCATGAGCCAGTTGGCAACCCATCTTGTGACGTAGGGGTTTATGTTCAGGCTGGTGAGCTTGTCTATAATACCAGAATGGGGAATGGTGTCAAAGGCCTTAGCGAGGCCTAGTAAGGCTGTGTGTACCACCTTTCCCTCATCTATAGCCTTGGTAACTGTCTCAAAATAGACCACAAGGTTTAAGAGGCATGATCTGCCCTTAAAGCCAAACTGGGTAGGGTCCAGTGTTTGGAGCTTCCCAATGTCTCTGTTAATGAGATCCATGATGATGCACTCCATAGCCTTGCAGACCAAGCTAGTCAGGCTTATAGGGCGATAGTTCCCGGGATCTGTTGTGGGTCCACCTTTGTGGAGCAGAATAACTGTTGCTGTGTGCCACTCTATGGGTATGTAGCCTGTGGAGAGGCTGAGTTTGAACAGTGTGTTTAGGTGAGGGGTTAGTTCATCTTTGAGCTCATGTAGGACGCAGCCTGGGACACTGCCCGGTCCCATTGATGCTGTGTTTTTGGCTTTGGAGAGGGCTGTTTTAACCTGAGTGTCTGTGATTTCAGGGACTCTACATTCTTCTGGTATGGTTATGGGCCCTTTTAGGGGTGAAAGGTTGGTGAAGTTTGCGCTGAACCTGTCTGCCAGAATGTTGGTGATATTGGTTGGTTCAGTGTATTTTGTGCCATTCTGCACTAACTCTGAGCAGTTCTGAGCATTGCCACTTAGATTCTTGACATAGCTAAAGAATGCCTTGAGGTTATCTTTGGAGTACTTGGCAATTTTTCTTTCAAAGCTTGCCTTGGATGATTTTATGAAGGATCATAGTTTCTTGCTGATAATGATCAGGGATGTCTTCCCTTCTTGGGATTTTACTCTTTTCTGTACTAGTTTCCTCCTTCTATTGTATAGCTTGTTTATGGCAGGAGTCTGCCTGACTGGTTTCCTTTTCTTGGAGGAGTGAGTCTTGGTTTTGCTTGGGATGGCACGATCCATGCATTCTTGTAGCTGCCCGTAGAATGCATTAGTAAAGGATTTTGTAGCTTGGATGATTAGTGTAACTGAAGGTAGTTAAAAATTATTGCAAGATCATACATGAACTTCAGTTGTAGAATGTTTGAGCCCATTGAAATTTTTGCTTTAAAGTGAAACTAGAAATTCTTCTCAGTGAAAATAAAGTTTTAAAGAATTTTGTTTTGGTCATGGTAACTTGCTGCAAGTTCAAGTGACCACTAAGCCAGAGCCTAAGGTAAGAGAAAAGCCCTATTGTGTAGTGGCTCCATGACTATTGTTGAGTCATTTAGAGGACACTATTAATTTTATCTGGAGCCAAATGACAGGGGTTTGGATTACTTTGATATTAAGGTAATTGTTAAGAAACCATTAGGAGAGATGACTGAGATTTTTCAGCATTTATGATTTAATAATAGTTGGGAATGATGATGGTCTATCGATAGCCATGCCAGCTATACTGTAAGAAGAGGTGTGAAGACTGTCAGATAGAAGCCTCTTTATAAAGAAACAAAAGTAATGTGGAGAGAACAGAGTCTTGGGGGGGGGGGGGTGGCAGTAGATGTTATTATGTTGCTCATTTTTATTCTGAACGTTCTTTAAGAAAATAAGTCAGAAAACCAGCCAAGAGCATGGTTCTAATTCCAGTGGCTGCTTGAGAGTCTAATAGGTTGTATATTAGAAAGCTTAACAAGTGTGCAACAAGTAGGGGTCCTTACAATAGAAATAACAATGATAACGTCAACATTGCAAAGAAAGATGAAGCAGAATTACTGAATTACATGAAGTATAATGCCCATATGAGATGTTACAAGACTAGTATATGTAGGATGAATATTATGTCATTTCTTTCCTGTAACATGAATTCTGAAATATTTTATGAAACATATTTAAAACATATAGTACTCCAGGTGAACTAGGGGGCAAGCCCACACATTCTTGTGCATGGAAATTTGCCCCATTGCAGCTTCTAACCTAAAAAAGTAGCAAGGGAAAAACTTAACTTTTTCAGTGGATCAATGTGTTAATGCAGTAATTTCTGAAAAGCAGCACAAGCAGTACAAGGTTTAAATCTATGTTAAGGGTTGCTTGAATTTAGTGACCCTCTAAAAAGAGGCCAGTCATCAGTGAAGTCCCACAGGGATCAGTCCTCGAACTGTTCTTTTTTGTCATCTGCTTGTCTAAAATCAAGGCCACTGTCATTGGCGTCTGGTTAACCAAATTTGCAGATGACTGTGAATTAGAAGCAGACTCCTCCACCAACACTAATCTGCTCCAAGAAAGTCTGACACAGAAAAATAACTTGCACTAGATCCATGGACTAAAACTAAACATTCAAAACTAGGGTAGCTAGTAGCTGTAGCATAGTTCAGATACAGGTTTGCTACATCTGGGTCTGTTTGAAGTGGATGTTTATTCTGAGCACATTTTCCAGGTGATCTTTGCATGGTAGGAGCCATTCAGCACTCTAATAAGAGGCGTGTGCTGACTGGAACCTAACTGGTGAAGGGTGGTTAGTCTAGGGCTTGGATTAAGCATCTTCATTGGTCCTTTTGAACCTTTTTAAAGTTTTTTTCAAGTTTTTAGCTTCTGGTGTTTAAGCCCTGTGTTTGAGTAAGTTTCTGTGCGTTTGTACCAAGCTGAACTAAAGTGGCTACTAGCCACATCTCTGAGCTGAAATACCAGATGAAGAGAGTCTTCTGAGCTACCCAAAAACATAAGTTGCCTGTTTTTTCATTTATACTTTTTGCTGCACATTGTTTATTGCCTGCCACCGACTTTAATACTGTATATACTGTGTTGTAAACTATACAGTCATACTGCAATTGTCCGCTTCACTGTGCCCATTTAATTACATTTTATTGCTGTGTTCAATGTTTACAAAGCTCTTTTTGCTATATTTGCTGTTTAAGTATTTGCTGGTAATTTTTTACTGTTGCAAAGCATTCTGTTTGGCTTGTTCTGGTTTACCCACCAAGCAGTGTTAAAATAACTGATCTGTTAGCTGTTTAAAAGATTCTTTAGAGTCTCCTTGATTATCTGCAGTTTTAAATATGTTTTTTAGTATCTCACTGCTATTTTCTGCAGTGTTAAACATTCTGTAGTTTTTCCTGTTGAAACTAGGGTAGTTGTAACATAGTCCAGATACAAGTTTGCAGCATCTGGGTCTGGGTTGTAGTAGCTGTTTGTTCTGAGCATGTTTTCCAGATCATCTTTGATTGTAAAGAGCCCTTCTGCACTTTAATGAGAGGAGTGTGCTGACTGAAATATGTCTAGTGAAGGGTGGTTGGTCTAGGGCTTGGAATAAGCATCCTCATTGTCCTTTTGAACCTTTTTAATTTTTTTTTCAAGTTTGTAGCTTCTGGTATGTAAGCCCTGCATTTGAGAAGGTTTCTGCTTATTTGTGCATCATGTAGCACCATGTACTGCCATGCAATTGTGCAACATAGCCAGACAGATAAACTCAACAATTTTTCCCTTAGATACAGCTGTAGCATATTAGTGTACTCCTCATCCTTAGTACTTTCCTGGTCAACAAATACTGCTAGCGAGCTGTAATCTATTAAACTACCAGCAAAAGACAGGCAGAAATACAGAAATATCCATCTACTGAGCTCCTCCTGGATTTATCCTAAAAAGCTTCCCTTTGTGATAACAGTCCTCACCTAGCATTATGGACAGTTGGACCACCCTTGTTTCTCCTGCCAATCTTGTTGGCTTGAGTCTCTTGAGGCAGTGCAGCACTTGCCTCATGTACACTGAAAACCCTCTACTAATAAGTAACTGTAGTACAGAGTATGAGAGATGTAGCTACACCAAGAATCTTGAATCCTTGCCCTCTTGCACTCAAAACAGTGACACTGAAGAGGATGTCAACCCACCCACCACTACTAATGCACATAGTGCCACTACTCATACACATAGCACACTAACACAAAAATCAACATACACAGAGATTCTCTCAAAACACTTACTGAAACACCAGTGACCTCCAAAACACAAGACTGCTACAACAAACAGATTTAACAAGTGTCTCACCTACTAAACCCATAAGGTGTAACACTCAGAAAACAAATTTTTTCCTTGTCAGTTTTCTTGTCACTAGAGACTCAGTAGTGAGACACATGGATGTCCCACTCACCAGGTTGGACAAGGAGAAAGTTACAGTCAGCTGCTTGTCCAGTGCCAGAATTCATCAGATCACACATGCACTCACATCTCTCAGCAACAAGGACTGTTATGACCCTGTCATAGTTCATGTTGGTGTGAATGACCTGAAATGTACCTCACAGGACTATATGAAGGGATACATGGTTGAGCTCTCTGAGTATGTGTCCCAGGCAGGTATGCCCTTAGCCTTGAGCAGCATACTACCATCACCTAGAATGATGCCACAGTATAAACAAAAAAATGTTTGATTTAAATAAATGGATTACTTTTTGGTGTCATTCAAAGGGGATTCAGTTCCTGTCGCCTGGGAAGTGATAGTCGACAAACCTTGCTACTTTGTCAGACATGGTTTACATCTGGCACCTCTATGCTTTCGGCTGCTGGCAGAGGCTCTCCCCTCCACCATAGTGCCGTTTTTAGGCATGGTCTTGAAAACAAACTTACAAATGTAAAACTTGCCAATCATAACAAAATAAGGGACATTCTGCTAAATGCAAGTAGCTTAAAACAAAAACTGCATACCCTGGATTGGGAGGGTTGGGAGGGTGGCCTAATGGTTAAGGTACTTGCCTTGCAAACAGAAAGTGCAGGGTTTGAGTCTCACAAGGGATAATTGGCTAGGCTTAAAATGGCTCGCAAGGGCAGTTAGCTCAGTACTAATCTATGAACCTATGGAATTACTTCTATCACTGGAATATGTAGATGTCCTTCAGACTGCAAAACAGTGGTGGTTCTATCTATATTAGAAATACATTCACCTCCCATCTAGTTACACTGGAAAACTCCATGGAGTTACTCCAAGTTCAGGTTATGGTGGGTAAGAACCCTATTCTAGTCATAGCCAGTTATAGATCCCCCTCCATGGGTCATAATGCACACAAAGCCTATTTAACCAAATCAGAGACAATCCAATTACCGAACACTCTGGTTATGGAGAATTTCAATTATCTTACCATCAGCTAGGAAACCTATGCTAGCCCCAACTCACTAGTGCAAAAGTTCTTTGACTTTGTTAACTCAAATGCCCTAGAACAAATTGTTCATACCCTGACAAAAGGAACAAACATAGTAGATCTGGTCCTTACTAACATATTTAACAGATGCACTGCCACAATTTCAGACCATCATTAGTTAAATCTGACCACAAATCAGTCACCTTTGAGATAGAGCTGACACCAGAACTCACAAAGGGTGAAATCAGAAAAAAAAACTTCACCAAGGTAAACTATACCCTTCTAGGTCCCCCAGCTGGAAGTGGTAATGACACTGAAAGCTTACACTAAAGCTCTGTACAATCACTTGCATAAGGGTATAGACTTGGCTGTAGCAGAAAGAATCAAAGCCAGAGCCCCAAGTAAAAACAAGCCACCATGATGGACATCCAGCAGCAACAAACTTTACAATAAATTCAAAAATTTACTGTCCAAGAAAACAAAGGGAGGCCCTGTCAATGGAAAAACACCCTCCTCAGGCTGAACAGGCAAATAAGACAACTTGTCAAATCCACTAAAGATTTCTATGAGAAAAACTTAGCAAGCACAACCAAGGATAATCACAAGGCCTTTTACAGCTACATACGTAGCCTAAAAGGTAGGACCCAAGCATGTGCAGAACAAATGTCCAACAGTATCACACACACTGATCCCACAGAGATAGCAAACCTGCTAATGGATAGTTCTGGCAAAAATTCACTCCCTTATTCCCTTCAAACTTATCACAAACCTTCCTGCAAACTCCCCCCCTGCACCCTACATATCTGAAGAAAAGGTCATCAAAGCCTTGTTCAAGGCAAAAAACACAGCCTCTATGGGACCAGACGGCATCCCAGGCTGCCTTCTAAATAGGCTAAAACATGAACTAACATCACCTTTAAGAACCTTTTTCAATCACAGCCTAACCACAGGCTTTGTTCCTGAGGAACTGAGAACAGCAAGAGTTATTCCTCTCCACAACGGTGGCCTAGCAACAGACCTGGAGAATTACAGACCCATAAGCCTGACCAGCCTAATCTGTAAAGCCACTGAATGTATCATTCTGGACCTCATAAATAAAGGTGTACTCCAAACCCTAGGTCCTACCCAATTCAGCATCATCAAGGGCAGATCCTGTCTGTTAAATCTGGTGGGTTTCTTTGAAAATGTGACGAGGGCCATCGACAAGGGAAAATCTGTGCACACAGCGTACCTCGACATGTCAAAGGCTTTCAACATGATCCCAAACTCAGACATTACCAATAAACTTAACAAACTGAATGCAAACTCATTTGTTGTAAGATGGGTTGCCAACTGGCTCACAAACCAGACTCACTATCAAAGAGGGTGACCGCATGTCAACCAGCAGAACTGTTACCAGTGGGATGCCACAGGGGTCAGTGCTAGCCCTGTATATTATATAGGGAAAACTAATAGGATGTTGAAAGACAGAATATTGGAACACATTAGAGATATTACTAATTGTAAGGAAACTAATGCTTTAGCTAATCATGTAATGCATACTGAAAGTTCCCATACCATTAGGTTTTTTGTTATTCAAAATATACCTAGTAGTATACGAGGTGGGGACACTGAGAATACTACAGAGACCTATGAACAAAAATGGATCCTTAGACTTAATGCAGAGAAATAACATGACCTTAATGGTACTACTTCCCTGAAACTTTTTTTAAAAGCTAGACGGCTTAAACATTGACATTAAGTTGTGTTTAGTGTGTGTATTTTTTATATATGTGTGTATATATAGGTGTATACATATATATATATATATATATATAGGTATATTATACATATATATATATATATATATATATATATATAGGTATATTATACATATATATATATATATATATATGTGTATTTATTGCTATATATTTTTATAATATTGTCTTTTAACTTGCTTGTACTTTTATTATTAGGTTTTAGTGATTATTTAGTGTAATGTATTTCTTTCTCCTTTTGCAGTTCACTATACCTTTTATTTGTCTTTGCATAGCATCATGTGACTGGCTTTCTCAGTTAATTGAATGCACCTATTTAAGCTGCTTGTTATTTTATAGTAGTGTCTGATGAAGCAACAGCAGTTGTGAAAGCGCTTACCTTTTTTTCCTTTTTGTTTTTGGTTTGAATAAGCGTCGTTTTTTGTGTGTTAACTTGGTGCAGTTTTTCTGTTTTTGTCAGTGCTAGCCTGCTTGGTATATACTTCTCTGAAGTTAAGGTCAAAAATAAGGGGTTGTGGCTGACCAAGTTTACAGATGACTGCAAACTGGGTGCAATTATTGAATCCCCAAATTATGTCATACTCCAAGAGGGTCTTACGCAGACCATCGACTGGTGTCTTAGTCATGGTCTCACACTGAATGCAAAGAAATACAACATCATTCCCTTCAGCACAAGCAATGTCCCCTCTCACTATCAAATCAACAACAATACCCTAATTACCCATGAACTGTTAAAGGATCTGGGATCACAAGTTGACTGTCACGTTAACTTCAACCACTGTGTCTCTAGTTTAGTAAGGAAGGCTTTCTACATAGCACATATGATTAGCAAAAGCATCACCTTGAGAGCAAGAAAGGTTATAACCCCTCTACTGTACTCAACAGCAATCTGGCCCATAATTGAGTATAATGCCCAGTTTGGCATGTACCATACATAGCACCTGCAGCAATTGGAGAGACCTCAGAGGTTTCTAACAAAGAAGATCAAGGGACTCTAGCATGTGCCTTAGACAGACCGACAAAAGTCCCTTTCAGTATACTCTGTATTTAATTGACATCTTAGGGTAGATTTATGCCTGGCATACAGAGCAATTTCAGACCCAAACCTAATCAACTTGTTGCATATCCTTCTGCCTTCCTATCAGTCTTAGTGACCATCTCTCTACATTTCTACTCAGGCAAAGAATTCACACTCAGTCATACAATCCCTTCAGATACATCCACTGTAAGAAACAGTTCTCAACAGAATTATTCAGTGTATTAGTACAATGCTGTGATTGGTCCCCATTAAAAAAACCTAAACCTGGACCTTTCAGTTGAATTCTTTAACAATACATTTCTTGAAATACTAAATAGCCTAGCCCCCACCAGAAAAATACGTCCTAAATCCAAACAACTTTCATGGCTTTCCCATGAGGCAAAACAACTAATTAAACAAAGACACAAAGCCAAGGCTCAATACCTATCCACAAAATAAAACTCCGACCTCACCACTTATCAGCAACTAAGAAACCAGGCTAAGAAAAAAATTAATAGTGATAAAAAGTACTACTTACATACCCTCTCAACAAAAGTTCCTTCACAACCCTCAAAACTTCTGACAGGCAGGCAATTTCCTCCTCAACCCTGGTAAATCCACCACCTCCACTCCTACCTCAGAGAATACCACCACACCCTTAGCCTCACAGATTAACTCACATTTCATTAACTCTATCTCCTCCCTCCTTGCCAACTCCAAGCTACCACCCCTGACACTCCCCTCACAATGCACTAATTCCACTAACTCCCTATCCTTTCAACTAATTCAAACATCCTTCATTACAAAGCTCCTAAGCCAACTAAAACCTTGCTGCCTGGCTGCTGACCAACTTCCAAATGAATTCCTAAAATGTGTTGCCACATCCGTTGCCTATCCTATCTCTATATTAATCAATTGAGCTATCTCCAAACAATATGTGCCCCTCCTCTAGAAAGTTGCCCATATCATCTCCCTCCACAAGGGTGGCCCCTCCATAGAAATCTCTGACTACCACCCCATAGCTATCCACCCACCCTTAGCCAAAATCGTAGAAAAATGTATTCAGCTACAACTCCTAAACCACTTTACCACTAATAACCTTCTATCAGATTCCCAGCATGGCTTTAGACCCCAGTATAGTACAAACACAGCCTTATTATCGTTCACCAATACCATTCATCACCAAATGGACAATGGATAATTAGTCTCTGCAATTTTCCTGGACATATCAAAAGCTTTTGACATCATTTCCCACCAACTAGTACTAAACAAACTTGCTACATATTATCTCAGTCCATCATCCCAGTCTTGGTTTCTCAGTTATCTATCAAACCGTCAACAGGCTACTAAATGGGAAAATGAACTCTCCCCACTACTGCCAGTTGCCACTGGTGTACCCCAAGGGTCAGTACTTGGCCCCCTTCTCTTTATCATTTTTACTAATAACCTTAACACAGTGACCCAACTTGCCTGAGTCATACAGTACGCAGATGATACTTCTCTTATCTGCTCTGCCCCTTCCCCTCAAGAACTAAAAGATAAAATGCAAAAAGCTTTTCAAGAAGTTTAATTATTCTTATCAAACCACCAACTCATTCTTAACCCAAATAAGACAAAATGAATAATCTTCTCAAACAAAACCACCAAGTCAAACCACCTACCCCTCTCTATTCACTCCACAAATGGTACCATAATTGAGCCAACTAACCAGGCCAAACTCCTAGGTATTACAATAGATGACCATCTCAAATCTGATATCCACATTTCACAAACTATCAAAAAAGTCACCTCCAAGTTCTGTACTCTCTACAGGGCCAAACCATATCTAACACCCAAAGCCAAACTAGCCACTGCTGGATCTCAGTTACTCTCTACACTTCTCTACTGTTCTCCTGTCTTTACCAACTTACGTAAAGCTGACCTGCACAATCTGGAATCCTGCTATAACAAAATTGCAAAGTTTGCTGCAAACAACCACCATAAAACCCATCACTGTTCTGTTCTTCAACTTAACTGGCTAGAACTTCCAAATCCGGTAACATTAAACCAACTTACCCTACCCCACAAAACTATACACAGCCCTAATAGCTGCCCTGCAATTGCAACCTAAGTCCAATTACAGTTAAACAGCAGGTCCCTTAGATCTTCCAATAGGTCACTGCTCAAAATAACACAGTCACAACTATCATGGTGACTTTCTCTACTCAAACGAAGTAGCCAAGTCCTGAAATGCTCTTCCCCTAAGTTTACAATGCACCCCTTGTTCCTCTACATTTAAAACAAAAATAAAAGAACATCTTAAAAGCAACTGGCTTTGCCCGTGTTCTGCACCAGGATAACTCCTGTCTCCTATGCTCATTTTCTTCTCTCACATACTCCTATACACTATTACAGCTCAAATGGCTAGTATTTCCTTTGCACAGCCTTTTATATAACCCAAAAGCATTTTTTTTCACTTTATCTAACATTGCTACATGTATCATCAGTGTAGGTCTGCTCATTGCCTGTTATCAATTTTTTACTTACTTATCCAGACCCTGTGATATTTGCATTTATAATTTTTGTAACTATATGAAGAATATTATTCTAATCTTTGTATGCAAAAAAATGGTAATTATGGTAATTAGTTTTTCTTATTTCTTTTCTTAGTAATGTATTAGTGTATATCTTTATCTGTATTGTATTTTTTTCTGGCGCTTTTCTCCCTGGTTCTCCATTGAAAACGGGCCACCAGCCCAGTTGGACACAACCCAGTAAACAAATGTGATACCCATTCCAGGGTCCTAAATATGGCCTGAGACTTAAATAGAACATGCTGGAGAGACAGATTTGTCTCCTAGTGACTGCCATGTCTTTGAAATAGGATACAATTCATGTGAAACAGAGCACTTCTATGACACTGCTCATGAGGAACCTGGATGAGTGGATGGGGCATGGTAAATTCTTACCAGGGATAGCACCCACAACCGTTCTGAACATGGGTAGTTTTTACCAAATGCAATATTGGGTACTGACTAGCATTTCTATGGTATTACATTGAGATGAAATGGCTAGGCTTGAAATGACCGCAGGGTCAATAGCCTAGTAATCTCCTATGATCATATAAATGCCAGGAAATGCATAATATAATTCTTTGAGAAAATGGCCATCTTTGGTGACTACTATACTGACAACACACCCTTAGTCAATGCAGTAGTCAGGGACTTGGGGACACATGTAGTCAGTAATCTTGCCTTTTTTCATCGCATGTCAACAGTGGTGAGGAAATAATTTTTTGTTGCACAACTTATGAACAAAGGTATAGCAGTTAGGTTCAAGGATGTCATTGATTCACTGTATTTGGCACTCATCAGACCTATCATTGAGTTCAATACCCCTTTAGTATGCACCTCACCAAGTACATCCAATAACTGGAACACCCACATAGGTTTCTCATTAAAGGAATACTGGGCATAAACAACATATCCTATGCTGACTGCATCAAAGCTCTAGCCTTGTATTTTGTCTCCTACAAGCTGTTGATGGAAGATCTATGCCTGGCATACAAGGCATTTTTGGACCCCACTCCTATGGACCTGCATATCATGAAAACAAACAGCACCAGAATTATACTGTGATAGATATAAGACCTGCTGGAGAGACCAGTATGTGTCCCAGAGACGACTACTCTCTGTTACAGGATCCTCATCCATATGAAGCAGATTTCCTCCCTAACCCCATTCAAGTGTAATGCAAACAATTGAATAGGGGAATCAGAAATTCACCCCTGGTTTGACACCTATGTCTCTAATGGACACAGGAAACCAGTAAATGGTTCATCTCCCAGGATCCTGTTTGCAAATGCTTCATCGCTCAAGTCCCTGATTACACAACCAAGGGTACCAGAACTTGTCAGAGATTTAGAATTCATGCATAGGTTTAAAGAGGCCATAGTGATTATTAACATAATACTCACCTATGAATCTATGAATATAATCTACTCTAAGGTCTTGCAACATTGAAGCAATTTTAACATGTATATAGTCTGTACTATTTCATAAAACATAATTGATAGACTGGGTTCCATTTCAAGGTCATGCAATTACACAAAGAAAATTGTACAGGAATGACAAATAAACAAAACAAAATATTTCTAATCAATGTTGTCTACATCTGTATGCTAACATACCCACAACTGCCCACAGTGTAAAGTCTCATGTATCATACAAGATGCGATAGTACAGGAATATGTCAGCATTTGTAGTAACAGCTGCATACTGCTGTCTGCTTAAATGCCATATATTTACTTCAAACTAAAATGATCTGTCTACTTTGCCACTTAAATGTACCATTCTCAGACAGCTGTGTACCCTGCCCAAGGTGCTAACAGCCTCTGTGAACTTAAATCGTATGACTATATAAGTTGTTATGCAGTTCATCCTGTACAGAATGCTGCCCTCATTTTGCAGCACTTAAAGCACTAGTACACTTTTAAGGTATGTACATTGTTTTTTAATACTACACTGCTTTTAGAGCTTTAAGAGCTTGAACAAGGTAGGGTACACATGGGGGTTACAAGTATGTGCAGAGCACAGCACCGCTTTAAGTGCTGCTGTGCTTTTCATACATGAGGCAGGCAATGCTTTGCACCTTAATAATGCAGTATCCTTACCCACTGAAATACTGTCTGCACATATTAGGGAACATGCAGCCAACTTGCTGTACACAACTAGTATTCATAGCTTGTGCCAGCTTAATATGCTGGGGTACACTGCAATGTGTGTGCATGTGTATAGATATACAGATCATGATCAATAGTGCTTCATGCAGTTACAGACCACGAGACAATTCACAAAGTATATCCTTAAAGACAGACTAAACCTCAATATTTAAATCTGATGAAGCAAATATAGTTAAAATATTTGAACACAGACTATAGCATGGGAAAACACATAGCATATAAATTGCTTACTGTGCTTGATATGATAATATGTGCATGTCAGGGTACACCAATTAACTTTAGAATAAGATTAGACTGTTTATGCTTTCTGTATGAAACATATTTCCCATGTTCTGCAGATGTTTGAGATATAAACTAATAGAACCAGTTTTCATCCTTTTGTATGCAAACAAGTCATGTTTTTTTTCTGAGAGATGAAAAATAGTTCTGTAATGACAAAATCAGCATCTGTAAGCTAAAGTAATCAAAGTGTTCCTTGCGGTATTTAAAGTTGCATAAGAATTTGCTTCTGTTACTGAACTGTTATTTTATGGCATCTGCAAAATTTATGAAAGAAAAGGAAAGAGAATTTGCTATAATAGCAAGGTGTAATTTCAGTTATGTGCAACCATTAATCATATGATACTGGCAGGGGGTACAAAATATGATGTGGCCTTTCTTTGGCTGAAAGGAAACTTGACATGTTCAGGATAATTATCGATGGCTCTGAGAGGAAATTGATACCTGCATGAACCAGAAAATAAATTGCCATACAGTGACAAACTATAATTATTTCCCTAGCAGAATTTTCAACATATGTTTCTTATTCTAAATCATAATTGCTCTCATTTCTCAGTTCTCAACCACACAGGGAAATAAAAGATTAACAAAACAGAAGAATCTCGGGTTCACAGTTCATTCTACATTTTGGATGGCAGAAACAATACACTTCAGGGTGTACTCTCTCCTTTGTCATTTCACACCTCTGCTCATCTCATTTGTAACAGTTGAACTAGTATTTCTGTTATTATAAAGTGAAAACTTTTTTTCCAGTTTTCAAATATCAAATGATGAACATAAAGCCGTTATGTAAAAAAAACAATATACTACATATACCTGGTGTTACAGTTCTTAGGTTTAATGTTCTAACTAGGACCTTCAAATGAGATAAAATAAATTAAAATGTAATTTATCATCTTATAAGCTACACACACACACACATATATATATATATATATATATATATATATATATATATATATAGGTTCATAGGTTCATAGGTTCATACTAGGCTATCTGCCCGAGGGCATTTATAAGCCTAGCCCATCGTTTTGTGGCTTACGCCACCCCTTTAGTATGGGGAACTATACCCATTATTTTGCTGTGCCTCTGTCGAGCAGTGACACTGAGGTAATCCCTGGGGTATATCTGCGATCTCCCATCCATTGGTCAAGATTTCTCTTGAACAAGGCCAGCGAGGTGCTCTGCCTCACATGTACCGGGATTTTGTTCCACAGCATAGGGAGTCTTTGGGTGATGAATCTATCCCTCCAGCACGTCCTATTAATAGCCGTGTCGAGGTTTAAGTCTCCGCCCTTGTGGCTCTGATGGATCTAGATTTTTGAGGTGAAGCATATTCATCAAATCTGGGTTTGACATGGCCTTGTATGTTAGGCAAAGGTCACCTCTGAGCAAGCGGTGGCGACTGAATAGAGCTGGAGTTCTTTCAGTCGGGCAGCATAGGACAGATGTTTGAGACCCTTTATCCTTTTGGTGAGGAACTTTTGTGGCCTCTCCAGCTGCTGCAAGTGTCGGGTCAGATACATTCCGAATGGGGCATTGTACTCAATCATTGGTCTGATGAGTGATGAGTAAAGGGAGACTATGACCTCCCTTGATCTAGATGAGAATCCCTTCATGATAAGGTGGGCAATGTAGAAGGTCTTCCTGACTACTTTAGCTACATGGGTGTCGAATGACAGACTACTATCAACCTGGGTCCCCAGGTCCCTGATAACTTCTTCTGTGCTCAGTGGATTGCCACCTATTTGGTAGCTAGGGGTAACCTTGTTTTTCCCGAAGGGTATGACTATGCATTTTTGGCATTTAACTTTAGGCCGTGGCTCTGGCACCAGTTATCCGTTTCTGTGAGACCCTTCTGAAGGATATCTGTGTCAGATGTGTTTTCTACTATGGCGCCCAGTTTGCAGTCATCTGCAAACTTTGTCAGCCATAACCCTCCTGTGTTTGCTTGTACTTCGGAAAAGTAGATGCCAAACAAGAGTGGGTCCAGGACTGAGCCCTGTGGGACACCACTTGTGACAGGCTTTGAGTCTGACATGGCGCCAGCAACTCTGACCCTGTGGGTTCTGTCACTCAGCCAGTTTGCAACCCATCTTGTGATGTATGGGTTAACATTTAAGCTGATGAGTTTTTCAATGATACCCGAGTGGGGTATTGTATTGAAGGCCTTAGCCAGATCGAGGTAGGCTGTATGGACTGCCTTTCCCTCATCAATGGCTTTGGTGACTGTTTCGAAAAAGTCAACCAAGTTTAAAAGGCATGATCTGCCTTTGACAAAGCCAAACTGGGTTGGATCCAAAGTCTGCAAATTCCCTATGTCTTTATTTATGAGGTCCATTATGATCCTCTCCATGGCTTTGCAGATAAGGCTTGTCAAGCTAACGGGCCGGTAATTTCCAGGGTCGGTGGAGGCACCGCCTTTGTGCAGTGGGACCACAGTTGCAGTGCGCCACTGGGTACGTATCCAGAGGTAAGACTTTGATTAAACAGCTGTCCTAGCTGTGGGTTTAATTCCTCATTGAGTTCGTGGAGCACACAGCCGGGGACACCATCAGGTCCCATGGATGCTGTGTTTTTGCTTTAGAGAGAGCGGTTCTCACTTGGGCGCTGGAGGTGTTGGGGGGCTGCAATCGTTTGGTATAGATATCTCTCCTTTTGGGGGGGGGGAGAAGTTTGCACTGAACCTGTCAGCCAGTATGTTGGCAATGTCTGTAGGATCAGTAATCTTCACATCATTTTGAACTAGTTCTGAGCATATCTGGGAGTTTCCTCCTAGGTTTCTAACATAGCTAAAGAAGGCCTTATGATTGTCTTTTGAGTCTTTAGCTATTTTTCTCTCGAAATTTGCTTTGGATGATTTTATGAGAGCTCTTAGTTTTTTACTTATAGTGATCAAGGGTGTCTTACCTTTTAAGGATTTTTCTCTATCTTGTAGTAGCTTCCTCCTTTTGTTGTAGAGTTTGTTTATGGCTGGGGTCCACCAGACTGGACGCTTGCCTTTGGTACAAAGAGTCTTTGTTTTGCTTGGGATTGCCTTATCCATGCAGTCCTGCAGGTGCTGGTAGAAGGCATTTGTAAGTGATTCAGCGGCATGAGTACTGTTTTCCGCCGGTTCGGGGGCCTTAAAGGAGACCACACTAGTCTTTAGAAGTGTGAAGTCGGCTTTTGAGAAGTTCTTTACTGTGGTCTTTTTATTTCAGGTGGGGGTGGGATGAGGACCTCCAGCGAGATTAGTTTGTGATCTGATCTCACCAGTGAGGGGTATACTTCCGGTGTTGAACATTGTGCTCCCATGTTCGTGATGATGAGATCAAGTATGTTATCTCCTCTTGTGGGGATGGTGACTAGTTGTTCCATGGCATTTGAGTTTATGAATTCCAGGAACTTTTGGGCTAGGGTGTTTGGGCTTGAGTAGTGTTCCCAGTCTATATTAGGGTAATTGAAGTCACCTAGTATGATGGTGTTTGGTGATACATTTATCCCCTCTAGTGTTTTCAGGAAGGCCATGTGAGGTTCCTGAGAGTTTGTGAGGGTGGCCTGTAACATGCTACAATTTGCAGAGCAGTCTTGCCTACGGTTAATTGCACCTGGATGGTCTCCGATGCATCATGCGTTGCCACCAGTCTTGAGGTGTGGGTGTCCTTGATGAATATGGATACCCCTCCTCCTTTCTTGGTATTGTCCGGATTTTGGGGCCGGAACGCATGATATGAGGTAAAACCTGATAGCGCTGGGGTGCTCTCAGGAGCCTTGAACCAGGTTTCTGTCACAGCACAGACATCGATGTTCTCCATACTGAGAAGGGCCTCAAGTGCGTGCATTTTGAGATTTAGACTTCTGGCATTGAGCAGCATTACCCTTAGTTTTTCCTTTTTGTGTTCTAGGGTGGTAGGTTTAGAATTTGAGCCTTGCCTAAAAAGGCACTATGGGGTGGCAAGAGCCTTTGCCAATATCCGGAATCCCAGGGTGACAGGTGCAAGCCGTCCCTTGAAGCAGCGTGGCTTGTCCAGCATGTCATCCCAGGCAGACAGATACTGGATCCCCTTTGAATGACACCAGTGTTTAAGCCAATTGTTAAAGCTGATCATCTTATCTCTGTATTGTGGCATCATTCTTGGTGAAGGTAGGATACTGCTCAAGGTCAGGGTCATACCTGCCTGGGCTACATAATCAGAGAGCTCCTCAATGTCTCTTTTCATGTAGTCCAAGGAGGTACGTCTCAGGTCGTTTACACCAGCGTGGACAATGACTGAGTCATATTTGTACCTGCTGTTGAGAGACCTGAGTGCTTGCGTTATGTATATATATATATATACACACACACACACACACACAAACACACAAAATCCTAATTTATTGAGGCTTCCAATTTATATGCTGTAATAAGTTTTATGCCACCCTGTATGACAGATGTTATTTTTGTGCAGCAAAGACAGGTAGAATAGCCATATTTTAGGAGATGAACATATTATATTATTTATACTATTTAACAGGTGCTTTGCTGGAATGAATAATCATGCACTAGTTCTTCAGTTTTTTCAGAAATATATTTGCTTCTATCTGAACAGAAGAGAGCAAAATTTAAGTGGATGAATACCCATTATTAAAATATAATTAATAACACTGTATTTTTTATTGTTCAGGTTAGCAGAAATGCATTACAGATCAGTGCAACATAATTTGTTACAGTATTAGGAAGACTTCCAGTCAAACCTGACATGCTTTGTAGCTATCCATTAACCATGTTTGGTGTCCACTAAATGCAGATGCAAGGTCTTGTTCAGAAATATCTCTGGCAAGTATTTTTGCCATTACACTGAAAGTTTCCAGATCTGTGGAGGAATAGAAAACCATGTTGGGTGTTAAGCAAATGAATGTGGTGTGGATCTACTGCATGGATATAAAGTGTATGCATATATTAACCAGATTAGAACACTGATCTCAATGGAATGGTGTCTGGTTTGGTCCAGGACATATAGACAAGCAAAAATACATGCAGACTGGGCTAGACACTGAAGACCATTTTGTAAACAATGTATAGTTAAAGACAGCACAGTAATTATTTACAGTATATAACATTCTTGATTTATGAGTATAGAATGGAGCTGAAGGAGCATGGGCAGGTATGATGAATAAAAGATGGAGGATTAGAAAAAGGCATGGATAAAAATAGTACAGGAAATGGATAATGCATAAATTAGAGGGTGTTAAGTTGTGAATATAGTTACATGTAATATAACAGAGATGGTTTGAAAAGGAAATGCAGATGGGGAAGATAAGTGCACACTAGAGTTAAGAGTTACTTAGAGGTGTAATATTATTATGGATGTATTTAGTTGTAAAAAAATAAATAAATAAAAATAAAATAAGGATGGATGTAAGTTGTCAGTTGTATTTGTGGTATCCAATTCCACTATTTAAGTACCATTTACATTTTAGCTTTCTAAGTAAGTTTTTTTTTTTTTAAGCTTAGACGGGGACTATGGGTGTGTGTTAATGGACTGCTAGCTGGGTGGTAGTGATTCTTTTGTTTTTGGAGCTGGCACTGAACATTTATTTTTGATTACATGGCATTTAGCGTCTCAAAGTAGGTAGCCATGATATCTGTTTATAGAAGAGAGTTATGAGCTTATAGATGCTTTTTGAGGTGGTTTGTTGTATGGACAGGTGGTTCTTAGAGACTGATGGAACAACTTGGAAACCATATTAAATAACGGTTCAACATATACTCAGGTATCTAAAAGTGAAATAAATGTTGTCTTTAGGAAAATTGATTGCATACTGAAGGACAACCTTTTACAGGGTGCTATTGACAAAAGTCTATATGAGTTTCTTACCATAATGAAACCCACTATTACGTCCATTTTTGGAATACCTAAAATTCATAAAAATCAGGTGGATCTAAAACCTACCTCTGGCTGTCTATGTGGAGAGGAAATTGAAACTGTTATTAAAAAAGTATGAGCATGTATTGGTAAATTCTTGGGACTTTCTATCCAAAGTGACTGATCCCCACTACCATCCAAAAAGTCTTATAGTAACAGTTGATACCCAGGATCTCGTTACAGTAATTACTCACACCATAGGTGTAGAATGGTGTTCTGATATTTTAAGACAACATGATTTTTTGACTAATTCAGAATTAAATGCAATAGTTGAAAGTTTAGAGATTATTTTAGACAACTTATACAACAATTGTATGTACTATGAGGGTGAATATTATAAGCAAATGAATGGGATTGACATGGGGAGGCTGTCTGTTCCCCATCTTTGTTATTTCTTTTCCCAATATAAAAGAACAATATTAAGTGTTTAATTCCCCTTTTTTTGAAAAAATAGGTACTATGATTTTTGGATGATATCTTTATAACTTGGAACAGTTCTAGCAGTGAACTTGATGAGTTTGTCCAGTACATTAATGCTACTAGTGAATTTTAAGATTTACTTACAGTATTGGACAAGAAGAGGCAGCTTACTTGGATGTTAAGTTAATCAATGATTTTTGAAGAAATAGATTTAAATCTAAGCTTCATAGAAAAGAAAACTTCAGTAATGCATATTTATATTTCAATAGTAATGGTCAGGGTTGCCTGGATGACCTCTGAGAAAACTGACCTCTTAAAGGAATTAGAAATAGTCCATGGGTTATTTATTTTAGAAAGAGATTACCCTGAGCAGCTGCTTACAGAAATTAAAAATGAAATTCTGGATGCGTAGGGTAATACATATATACCTTTGCTGGGGTTAAAAGATGGAATTTAAAAACTAAATTTTCCAGACAAGGATAGCCCAAGAGTGTTTTCACCGGGTGATATGGAAGTAAACTATACCAGATCATTAACTTTAAAGTAGAGTTATGACACAACAGGGATACGGAAAATAGTCCAAAAGTACTGGGACATTTTGTCCGGTGTCAAATGGTTTGGAGGACTTTATGCAACCCCTTTATACAGTTATAGGAAAGGATCATGTATTAAAAATATTTTGGAGTTGCAGTCTAGTAAAAAAGAGATATGCCCAACAACTTCAGGAAGGTAGGTACATACAAATTTGGGGAATGCCACCAATGTAAACATATAGCAAATTGTGGTGACTTAAGTCTTCCCGATATTAGTATTCCAATGAAGGCCAAAGGGCATTTTTGCTGCTCTTCTATAGGGTAGGGTACCTTGCTTACTGCCAAATATGTTTTTTTTAATATTGGTAAAACAAAGAGCTTTGAAAACTAGGCTATACAAGCATTATTATGATATATCCATTCAGACTGAATCAATTGCATTATATAGCACCTTAAGAGTTGTGATAAAGGTACATTTTTATTCTGGATATTGCAACAAGTAGAGATGTGGTTAGAATACTGTGAATTACTTTGGTAGATGCAACTTGATGCAGCTACCCCCTCCAGGTTTAAATGGGCACATATTATTGGGTCCCAATTTGAAAATGAGAGCAGCTAAACTGTAAATTTTTACATAATGAATTTTTATTTAATGGATTTTATAATGTACCTACCAAGGTTAGGGTTGTTTAGGAATTTTTAACAAAAAGATGAAAATCAGTAAAAGAGTGAAAATGTGTACATTTTTTATTATTTAGGAATATAGTAATGTATTTTATTGTACAATTCATTGTGTGATGTATAGAAAATCAAAGAAACTCAAACTGTAATGATTTTAATTTAAAAAGGAAGTGATGTAATGTTTTAGTATTTAGAGACTTGGTTGAAAGTATATACAAAGGCTAGGAACATTATGTGTGACATTATTCTGATGAAACCTATGGAAAAGACGAAAGTGCTAAATAAAATCTGCTGAACTATTTAAATAAGTTCAGCCTGGATTGATTTGGGGGTGTCAACATCGAGGTGCTTTGACTTTTTTTTTGTACTTCATTTCTACTTTCAAGAACTAAAGATGATGACGTACACACCATCATGGAGGAAGGACACTCCTCTAGCAATACCCTCATGAAACTGCATCACAAGCCAGTACATCAGAGGTTGGGTAGCTCATACAATAAAACAGATGGCCACAGAATGACCACCTCCACTTTGAGCCTTCTTCCCAGTTATTTAGTATTTTGTATGTATGTGTATATATATATATATATATATATATATATATATGGCTTAGGCTTTTGAGAGATGAAACTCTACGTGCTGAAAGAAACATGCAGGGTGAGCTGTAAATTGTGGTGGTCATCAGAAGGACAGAGCAATAGGACATGCACAGGTGGCTTGAAGTCATTGGTAGTCAACTCCTATTTATAAACAACAAAGAAAACTATCCTGAATAAAAAAATAATACAGTGTGATGTAGTAAAGTCACATATGTGTACAAATGTTTTCTCTGTCATTTTGAAGTTGAAAGATTGACAGTACACATTTTGAATTGGTTTAGTTTTGAGAGAGGTTTCCTTGAGTTGCAGGCATGACTCAACAGAAAGGTAATAGTCTACAGGTACTATCATGTGGAAAAATGCACACACACATTTTTGTTTGGGGAGATGTCTCATCTATATTTACAAATTAAGAGATTACAAACTAGGTCCTCTGTTATTCTCACTATTTACTAACCAAATATCCTCATGCACACTCTCTGCCTCAGTTGTGCAATATGTAGATGATACCACCATTATATGTACCTCCCTACCCTACAGGAACTAAAAGCCATAACCCCAAAAGTCTTCTCCTTAGCCGAAGAATGGTTCACTAACATAACATTTATTCTTAACCCCCAAAAAACTAAACACGTTCTCTTTGGCCCCGGTAGATCTACTCCACCAAATAATGCCTTTGCCATAACATCTAGAGACAGTATTCAAATTAACCCAACCACACACACAAAATTATTAGGTGTAGAAATCGACAATAATCTACAATTTGGCATTCATATAGCCCAAACAATTAAGAAAGTTAACAAAAAGTTTGGTCTCCTCTACAGAAATTGACAGTTCATCACTAGACCTACACTAAGGCCACCTTAGCAAGAACTCACCATTTATCCATTCTCCTTTATGCCTCCCCTATCTTAACTAATCTTCATCACAGCGAAATAAACAAATTGGAATCCTGCTACAACAAGATTGCTAAATTTGCTACTGATTCCTCGCATAGGTCCCACCACTGTCTTTCCCTTAAACAACTAAACTGGCTCGAACTTCTTAAACTACTCCTACTAAACCAACTCTCAATAGTGCATAAACTCTGCTACTTACCTGAAAAAAACAGCACTTCAAAGCATAATTCACCTCTACACCACCACCAGGACACTAAAATCTAGTTATCAGAACCACATAAATGTCTCATCAAACACAAAAATGATGCAGGTAAATCTCTCTTTGCCTGCACCATCACCAGAACATGGAACTCACTCCAAAGCCACTTAACTTCTACCACCACTATTTTCCAATTTAAAAAAACTTCTCAAAACCCACTACACATCTAACTGGCATTGCACATGCTGCTCCCAGGCTAGGTCATATCACTGCACCGGTGCTAGGATTCTGCTAGGGATCTAATGGCTGCTCCCTATGTCCTGTTGCTAGAAATTTACTAGAATTTTGTTTAGTATCAAATGGCTGCTACCTTATTTAAAAAAAAAAAAAGGTTCTATTCTTTATACCTATATTAAAACATCTACTATTTTTCATATATACTGAATGCTCTGTTATGATATACAATTATTGTACCTATATTTGTGCTTAGAGTTATCTACACTCAATTGTCATCCTCATATGTATCCTATATGTATATTATTGCTATGTTTGTATGGAATTGTATTGTTTGCTTGGAGCTTTTCTCCCCGGGCCTCCACTGAAAATGGACCTGCATCCAGTCAGACTTTCCCAATTAACAAATATAAAATAAATAATAAAATAAAATATTACAAGGTAGTCTCACTGATGTGTGAAACCACACTAAAGCCCTATACAAACACTTGCATAAGTGTATAGACTTGGCTGTACCAGAAAGAATCAAAAACAGAGCTCCAAGTAAAAACAAGCTGCATGGTGGACCATACAGCATAACAAACTTTACAACCAATGCAAAAAGCTGCTTTCCAAGAAAACAAAGGTGAGGCCCCAACAGACAAATAAGACAACATGTCAAATCCTGTAAGGGCATCTTTGAGAAAAACTTAGCAAGCACAGCCAAGGATAACCATAAGGCCTTTTACAGCTACATATATAGCCTAAAAGGTAGGACCCATGCATATGCAGAAAGACAGATGAATGGTATCTCACACACTGATCCCACAGAGATAGCAAACCTGCTAGTGGAAAGATTTGGTGAAAATTTTGCTCTCTTATTCCAAACTTATTATAAACTTTGCCCCAAACTCCCCTCCAACCTACATATTTGAAGAGCAGGTCATTAAAACCATGTCCGAGGCAAAAAAAGACAGCCTTTATGGGACCAGATGGCATTCCAGGCTTTGTTGTAAGATAGGTTGCCAATGGCTCACAAACCAGACACACATTATCAAAGTGGGTGACTCCACATCAACCAGTAGACCTGTTACCAGTGGGGTGCCACAATGATCAGAGCTGAGTTCCCTACTGTTTGGTATCTACTTCTCAAATGTTCAGGCCAAAACTAAGGGGTTGTGGCTGACCAAGTTTGGAGAGAACTGTAAATGAGTGCAATTATTGAATCCTCAAATGATGTCAGTGTACTCCAGGAGGGTCTTACACAGAACAACAACTGGTGTCAGTCACACTCCCAAACTGAATGCAGGGTAATGCGTTATCATTCCTTTTGGCAAAAACAGTATCCCTTCACACTATCAAATCAACAACAATACCCTAAGTACCTACAACGTGGTAAGGGTTCTGGAATCAGAAGTTGACTGTGACCTTAACTTTGACCACCATGTGTCTACAGTAGTAAGGAAGGCTTTCTATGTAGCACACTTGATTAGTAAAGACATCACCCTGAGAGCAAAAGAGGTTATAACTCCTCTATACTTGGCACTAATCAGGCCCATAATAGAGTATAACTCCCCATTTGGCATGTACCATACAAAACACCTGTAGCAATTGGAGAGACCTCAAAGATTTCTAACAAAGATGATCAAGGAACTCCAGCATGTACCTTACACAGAGAAACTAAAGTCTCTCTCACTAAACTCTGTATCATATAAATGTCTTAGGGGAGACTTATGCCTGGCTTACAGAGCAATCTTAGACTTAAACTTAATCAAATTGCTGCACATCCCTAAATCAAACGGGACTAGAGCTACCCATTCCAGGGACCTAAATATGGCATAAGACTTAAATAGGATATGCTGGAGGGACAAATATGTCTTCCAGCAACTGCCATGTCTTTGGAATAGGCTACCAATTCATGTGAAATGGAGCACTTCTATGACACTGTTCTAAAGGAACCTGAACGAGTGGATGGGGCACCATAAATTTTTAATGGGGATAGCACCCACAACCCTCCTGGACATGGCCAGTCATTACTAAATGCAATCCTGTGTATTGACTACCGTATCTGTGGTATTACATTGGGATGAAATGGCTGGGCTTGAAATGACCTCCAGGTCGATAGCCTAGTAAACTCCTATGATCCTATGAATATGCAGACACTGTAACAAGCAAGTAGTTTATCAAGGAACTCAGAACAGTGTTACCGCAAATACTCCAACCCTTCATGTAAAGATCCAGATTGCCTGGAACACCTACATAAAGAGGAGGGTAATCTTCACATGCATGAGCTTGGTGAACATAGATCTACTTTTATTTGATATACACTCATCATACAGCAATTGCAACACTTACAAAATCATTCCTTGTGTTCAGTTAAATGATGTATTAAATAATAATTTCATATATTCAGTTAGAGAATTACTAAATTTCATACACAGTGAACAAATATTATACGCAAGTAGAGCATCTCCAAAATAAAAAATAATTGTACTTTAGATAAATAATGCAGACAGAAGTTAGTTGTACTTGTTTTAGTACCTAGATGAAGTAAGAAACCAAACATTTCATAGGTGAGAGACCAAGGGAGCAAGACATCCCTCTAGAAGTGGTAAGTAATATAGAGATATTTAAAAAAATAGCTAAAAAAAAAAAAAAAAAAAATCAGACAGCCACAGCAAAGTGAGTAAAAGAAAAACGGTATTTATTAAATAAACAAGACAAAACAGATTGGCGCTTTCACAGTATAAACTGCTTCTTCAGACCATACATATAGAGAGAGATTGTGTAGGTGTTAGTTCTGTTTTCTATTGCAGTTTTATTTGTTAAAAAAACAGTATCTAAGAAGTCCTTACAGGATCAAATAATTTAGGAACAACAGATAACAAAAAATGACTAAGAGCGAGAGCAGGAAAAATAGTGTTTTTTTTTTTTTTGAAAGATTCAACATTTGGGAAGGGCAAAGGCAAAGCCAGTTAGCAATGCAGTGTTCTTGTAGCTTACTTTTGAATGAGGAAGAGTTTTTTTTACTTTATGTTAGTCTGAAAGTGATCTTGCTTCCTAGTTTGCTGACTAAAAAACAGTACATGACTTTACCTTGGCTGTTATGTGGCATATGTTATCCTGAGATCATACATCTCTTGGATTGTCTACCAATGAAGTTAAGGTGCTAGTGAAGAACATTCATTGTGAAAATACAGGAATAGCTGGGCTACTTTGAACTGAAAAAAGCAGGGAAATTTCATTCATTTTAATTGCTTGAGCACAGTACAATGGTGGGCCCTTGTTTGGGAGTGCAGTTGCAAATTTTGCAATTATAACATTGGCCAGACATATTTAGTTAAGTCAAATGAAGTTTGTGAAAATTGGGATTGAAGATAATAGATGTGTCAGGAGGTAGCTGAAGACAGTAACTTTGTGGGCATATCATGTAAAAAAATAATTGTGGGCATATTTTGATTTTTTTTTGTAGAGAACCTAATTTTTGATTTGTCTTTTAAGCAATGTTTCTTGTGTGCATGTAGAATTTTAGGTTATCCTTTGTTATATTGAGGAGTTTTGTGTTTTAGACTATATGAAATAGTGGTATTTTGAGTTTATAGTACGGTTATGTTGCCTGTAAGCAGAGGCATTTATCTGGGATGGAATAACATTATTTTTGTTTTTTTTAGCGCTGAGTATGTGCTCAGATTGCTGTAGCCAGAGTTCTACTAATGTGAAAGCTTTGTCTAATAAGATACTTATAATCTTCCAATTCTCTGACAGATCTTATTATACTGTAGAAATGACCTAATTAAAGCTGAATATAAGAGCCCAATAACCCTTTTAGATATAGATGATATTCCCTTTGGTATTAGCTGTCCTAAGCAGAAGGACTTCCTAACTACTGAAATTATATGGTGACCAAAGAAGAGGGAATTATCCACCCGAGATCAAAGGTCTCCAACAACATTTGGATTCATGTTGATTTAGTTAAATCCACTTTAATCAAAAGTTGATTCAATCAAAACAATTATTCCAAAACCATTTTCAGTGAAATTCAGGGGTATTTTTTATTTTTTTTGCAAGGGGGGCAAAGCTTCCCTTGTAACCTCACCCCCCCCAAAAAAAAACTTTATATAATCTAATCCAAGGTCATGCAATAATGGAAAAAAAGAGAAATCTCCACTTTCACTGCAAGTGATTTTGGAATAATTGCCTCACTTGAATCCACTTTTTATTAAAGCGAATTCAATTGATTGACAGGCTCCCTAGTATTCTCATTTAGACATGGGGTATTGTCTGTGTTTGCTTGGGAGAGACCTAATATGGCAATACAACTAACTGAGAGTATCTAATTACTCTACTTTAAATTATACTGGATTACATGTAGACAATTTGTGTATTATTGACGAATCTCAAACCTTTTCATTGAGACTAAACTTCTTGAGAAAATGGTGTATGAGCAAATTAACTCTTAGTTGTGAGAAATTAGAATCTGACCCATTCCAGTCTAATTTTTGGCTAGACATACTACTGAAACAAGCCTTACAAGGATTTTTAATGAACTTCTTATGATGAAGGATCAATGTTATTACACGGTTTTGGTCCTATCATCATCTCTTGCCTACATCTGACACTATAACAATGCCATCTTGTTTAACCAGTGGTGTAAGGGGAAACACAGGCAGTGGTGTAAGGGGAAACACAAGCAGCAGTGTAAGGGGTAACACAGGCAGCAGTGTAAGGGGTAACACAGGCAGCGGTGTAAGGGTAACACAGGCAGCGGTGTAAGGGGTAACACAAGCAGCTGTGTAAGGGGAAACACAAGCAGCTGTGTAAGGGGAAACACAAGCAGCTGTGTAAGGGGAAACACAAGCAGCGGTGTAAGGGGAAACACAAGCAGCGGTGTAAGGGGAAACACAAGCAGCGGTGTAAGGGGAAACACAAGCAGCGGTGTAAGGGGTAACACAAGCAGCGGTGTAAGGGGTAACACAGGCAGCGGAGTAAGAGGCAACACAGGCAGCGGAGTAAGGGGTAACACAGGCAGTGGAGTAAGGAGTAACACAGGCAGTGGTGTAAGGGGTAACACAGGCAATGGTGTAAGGGGTAACACAGGCAGCGATGTAAGGGGTTAAGTTCCTGTGCTTCTTACTATCTGGACTTTGGCATTATGTTCTTAGCATGTTACACACTGTGTATATGCTTACTTGGGAGATTCTTTTTTTTTTTGTTACAGAGGAGAGGTTTTAAATATGACGGTTATGCTGATGACAGGCACCTTTTGCCCCTTTTACATCAGCCTAAAACAACCTAAGTAAATGCTGAAAAAAAGTAAAATCATTCTCAGTTAGATATAGGCTGCTTAAAGGAGACAAGTTTTGTGATTAAAAGCCTTACAAATGAAACACTGATGGTGGCACCTCTGGCATTAAACTTTACACTGTACACAATAGATACCGGGAATAACACCATGCTTTTTGATTTACCTGTGACTAGATCATAGACTTTGAATAATTCATTTAGATATAGGGCAACTAGATTATGGAATTCTCTTCCACTTGCCATAAGGCAATCTACACCTTTGTCAATATTTAATGTTCAAATGAGCAGTTATTTTGGGGATAGGGTGTATGAGTTATATAATTTGGTGAACTCCCAAGTAACGCCTTTTCAGGCCTTGAATTTGCTGTATCATTACATTGAAACACTGAAACTGAATACTAGGATGACAGTTGTTATGCATATTCATGCCAACAAGGAGTGTCTTGCACAAGTTTAAGCTCCCGATATTGTCTATACTATATGAAAGATTCATAATTTATACTGCATTGATTAGATTCGTCTCACAAGGACAGGTACCTCCTTACATGGCAGACCCAAGATGGTATTCACTTTGGCCAGGGAACATTTGACCAGGGCACCAGGAAATTTTTCCTAATCTGTCTGAAGAGTGCTGCCTGACATAGAAAAGGGGGTATGAAACCAATGTGATGGAAGCTACTGTATGTGTGCGTGGCGAATGCTGTTGAAATTGGAAGCTATTTCCTAATAACAAGTATATCTCACATCTCCCCTTTAAATAACCACACTAAACACAAAGACATTTGACGACCTTTAGTAAACTCTATTATACAATGAACTTTATAAACACAAAAACAACATTAGTTATCTTCCTCAGCAACGATGATCTCAGGGCAGAGTCACCACTCACCCTGGACGAATTAACCTCAGGGCAGCGTACCTACTCACCCTGATACCTCCTCCACCGGGGCAGCGTACCTACTCACCCACATAAAGAGGCAATGTACCTACTCACCTCACCTCCATATCAAACCATTAACCAATAACCACCTTCTTTAGAGTGGAAACAGAAGAGGACAATCCTGTCCCTCTTCTCCACCTCAAATTGCCCACATCTTCCATCCATACACAAAATGGGAGGGTGGGAGGGCCACCAACAGACTCCAAATGTGCCTACTTCCTTTAATCCCTAACACTTAATCCTGTCAGAAGTCCCTCCTTCCTCTACCTCACTTCCTTTCACATCTCCCTCTCTATTTAACCCTTTCACCACCACAATCCCACTATCCTATCCAACTACAACTCCTCACCTTAATTCCTACCTCTATACCATCCCCAAACCCCTTTACCCCTTATTTGTGAGACCCTGACAACTTAGTTTGTTCCAAACTACATTTCTTCTGGTGGTTTAGAGGAGCAGCTGTCCAAAATAATTGAGAAGGAAAAAACAGATCCTTGTAATACTATGAGCTGGGATGTAGTTAACATCAGTTGGCTGTAGTGTTAATATAATGTCTGATGTTTCTGCAGAAACATGGAGGCATAGTATGGAGCATCCTATGTGTGTAGTGTGATGAGGTTCCTGAAGCCAATGTGATGATGATAATGATGATGCAGAGAAAAAACAGAAGGAACAGGGACTTCATATGCTCAAGCTGTAGCTTGAAAGTTAATAAAGAACTCGGGAAGAAAATATGAACAACGATCAGGCTATCTGAGAAAAAGGACTTTAAAATCGCGAGGTAGGAGCTATGAGACAATTTTGTGAAGTCAAAGTCTTTGCACTTCAGTGTAACTTATATTAGGTTTAAGGTTGCAACCTTTTCAAATGCCCAAAGTAGGACTTTTTTGTAGAAATGACAGATTTTGCAGGACAAAACATGCCCATGACTAGTACATAGGACAGAACTTCACTTTTTTGCTAAGATAAAAGCTTATTCTTGTAGCATGCGAGTTGCTTATGCTATTTCATATAAAATGTAGGTGTTTCAGATAAAAATAACTGTTTTATACAACTATTAAAGAAAACTTAGGAAATACTTTTGTCCTAAAATCTCAGGACATTTGCCATTTTTTGATTTTTTCGCAGGGCACAACTGCTCAAAGAGGGACTGTCCGTTGCAAAGTGGGACAGGTGGTAACTCTAATTAGGTTAGTTATTTATTTAGGTTCAGAAAAACAATGCAGATTTTGCTGAGTCTTATGATTGGTATAATGGTTAAAGTGTTTGACTCACAGGCCCAAGGTACAGTGTTTTATTTTTACTTTTGGCAGGGAAATTGGTTAGACTTAGAATATTCCATTAAGTCAGCTAGCCTAGTAATTAGCTATAAACCTATGATAAGCTTGCCTGCAGTTCCTTGAGAAAACCTATACAGACATAATGAGAATATACTATCTCCACAAAGACTGTGACCAGAAAATCAGGGTTATCTCAGATCCTTGATATACAGTCACAGTACAGAAAGCACTGCTGTTTGATGCACATTTTCAACTAATAATTGCCCAGGTGACAGTGCATTATGAACAAAGTATGATATACATGAGTCGATGCATAATTCAGAAACATTGGTTTGACAGCCATATAACCACAGCTCATGTCTGTGCATTGTATCTAGGTTCTGTGATGAGAAGTGCATCTGGAGAAATATTTTAGCATAAATGCTTATCATATTTGGGAATCCTAACCTAGAATGATAATATTGATAATCTTGCTAGATATTTTCTGAAGTTTTGTAGATGTTAAAACCGACAGAAACTAGTAGTCTATTGGTCGTTTTGGGCCAATTCCTAGCTCCTTTCAGCCCCCTGCTATAAAACACGCTAAACACGCGTTTTCCAGCTTGTACCAACTCTGCACAGATCCTCGTGGTGGCCTGCAGAGTGATCCAAGCAGCAGAGAGCTAAAAGAGTGACTTTCTACCAGATATAAGTATTTTTTGTGGCTTTCCCACCGACTGCATTTCGCCTGTTTTACTGCTACTTTAAGTGATTTCTGCATTTTACACTGTTTATTGCACTTTAAGTTACTAATTGTTGCAAATTGTTTCTGTAGGCTACACACTAAAGTGCGCTAGCCGATTTGCAGCATTTAGAGCATTTACTGTCTGTTTTTTTCCTTATCTCTGTAATAAAACAAAAAAATCTCTTGTTTTCCCACTTTACTGAACTAGAGTAGTCCAGTTTCAGAGTTGCTGATCCCTGGGCTTTGTTTTTAGTTCCTGTTACTGATCCATTGCCTTATTAGGAAGGAGGGAAGTTTCTTTGCTTACCAGTGGGAGTGGGAAGCACTGAGCGCCTTTTGTCCGATTTGGTGAAGTTTCAGCCAGAAACTAGTAGTCCATTAGTCGTTTTGGGCCAATTCCTAGCTCCCTTCAGCCCCCTGCTATAAAACACGCTAATCTGTACTGCTGATCTAACCAGCATATCCTATAACTGAAAAGTTCATCTCTACTTGATTCCCAAGTAGACTATTCTCTATCTGTAAAGCCTAGCACTTACTCCTACAGTACTTGCACCTTGATAAAGCACTCTTATTATAGATAGTACCCCACCAGCCTAAAACCCACTTCCCCCGGAGTCCTTTGAAAGTTCTTTATCTACTACTTCTAGTATGTCGAGGGATCAGTTGCTAGTGTCCTCTCCAGCTCAACTGGTGAACCTGGGAATATTGAGGCAATGTTACAATTGCCTCATGTACACAGACAATCCTCTCCTTCTCCCACAAAACACAAATACATGCAAGAGATGCAACTATACGGCCAAACTGGAGGCTGAGCTCTTTCAACATAGGACTGGCAAGACCAGACAGGAGGAGAAGGTAACCACACACAATACATACCCAGTCACACATGGTACCATCACAACTTCAAATCATACACATACTCACACAAAGACATACTCGGAGGCTCTGATCAAAAATTTACCAAAACAGCAGAGGCCACCAAAGCAGACACCCAAACAACTACCACCTCACGACCCAACACATGCAACACATAGACCACACAGTCAGAGTGTCAAACAGTCACAGCCCTTAAGGCCAAACAAAATGCCAGACACACTTGTCATTGGTGATTCCATAGTCAGACACACTGACGTCCCGCTCACCAGACTGAGTAAGGAGAAGGTCACAGTAAGCTGCCTGTCAGGCGCTAGAATCCTCCACATAACGCAAGCACTCAGGTCTCTCAACAGCAGGTACAAGTACGACTCAGTCATTGTCCACGCTGGTGTCAACGACCTGAGACGTACCTCCTTGGACTACATGAAAAGGGACGTCGAGGAGCTCTCTGATTATGTAGCCCAGGCAGGTATGACCCTGACCTTGAGCAGTATCCTACCTTCACCTAGAATGATGCCACAATACAGTGATAAGATGATCAGCTTTAATAATTGGCTTAAATTCTGGTGTCATTCAAAGGGGATCCAATGTCTGTCTGCCTGGGATGACATGCTGGGCAAGCCACGCTGCTTCGCAAGGGACGGCTTGCACCTGTCACCCCTGGGCTTCCGGATATTGGCAAAGGCTCTTGCCACCCCCATAGTGCCTTTTTAGGCAAGGCTCAAATTCTAAACCTACCACCCTAGAACACCAAAAAGAAAAAACTAAGGGTAATGCTGCTCAATGCCAGAAGTCTCAATCTCAAGATGCACGCACTCGAGGCCCTTCTCAATATGGAGAACATCGATGTCTGTGCTGTGACAGAAACCTGGTTCAAGGCTCCTGAGAGCACCCCAGCACTAACAGGTTTCACCTCATATCATGCGTTCCGGCCCCAAAATCCGGACAACACCAAGAAAGGAGGGTGTCCATATTCATAAAGGACACCCACACCTCAAGGTTGGTGGCAACGCACGATGCATCGGAGACCATCCAGGTGCAATTAACCATAGGCAATACTGCTCTGCAATTTGTAGCATGTTACAGGCCACCCTCTCAAACTCAGGAACCTCACATGGCCTTCTTGAAAACATTGGAGGGGATAAATGTATCTCCAAACACCATCATACTAGGTGACTTCAACTACCCTAATATAGACTGGGAACACTACTCAAGCCCGGACACTCTAACCCAAAGATTCCTGGAGTTCATAAACTCAAATGCCATGGAACAACTAGTCACCATCCCCACAAGAGGTGAAAACATACTTGATCTCATCATCACGAACATGGGATCAAAATCTTCAACACCGGAAGTATACCCCTCACTGGTGAGATCAGATCATAAACTAATCTCGCTGGAGGTCCTCATCCCGCCCCCACCTGAAACAAAAAAGACCACAGTGAAAAACTTCTCAAAAGCCGATTTCACACTTCTAAAAACTAGTGTGGTCTCCTTTAAGGCCCCTGAGCCAGTGGTAAACATTACTCAAACCGCTGAATCACTTACAAATGCCTTCTACCAGCACCTACAGGACTGCATGGATCAGGCAATCCCAAACAAAACTAAGACTCTCTGTACCAAAGGCAAGCGTCCAGTCTGGTGGACCCCAGCCATAAACAAGCTCTACAACAAAAGGAGGAAGCTACTACAAGATAGAGCAAAATCCTTGAAAGGTAAGACACCTTTGATCATTATAAGTAAAAACTAAGAGCTCTCATAAAATCATCAAAGGCAAATTTTGAGAGAAAAATCGCCAAGGACTCTAAAGACAATCATAAGGCCTTCTTTAGCTATGTTAGAAACCTAGGAGGAAACTCCCAGATATGCTCAGAATTAGTTCAAAATGATGTGAAAATTACTGAACCTACACACATTGCTAACATACTGGCTGACAGGTTCAGTGCAAACTTCTCCCCAAAAGGAGAGATATCTATTCTAGAGGATTGTAGCCCCAAACATCTCCAACGCCCAGGTGAGAACTGCCCTCACTAAGCCAAAAACACAGCATCCATGGGACCGGATGGTGTCCCCGGCTGTGTGCTTCATGAACTCAACGAGGAATTAAACCCACAGTTAGGACAGCTGTTTAATCTTAGCGTCACCTCAGGATACGTACCCAAGGAGTGGCGCACGGCGACTGTGGTCCCACTTCATAAGGGCGGTGCCTCCACAGACCCTGGAAATTACCGCCCCATTAGCTTGACAAGCCTTATCTGCAAAGCCATGGAGAGGATCATATTGGAACTCATAAATAAAGACATAGGGAACTTGCAGACTTTGGATCCAACCCAGTTTGGCTTTGTCAAAGGCAGATCCTGCCTCTTAAACTTGGTTGACTTTTTCGAGACAGTCACCAAGGCCATTGATGAGGGAAAGGCAGTCCATATAGCCTACCTCGACCTGGCAAAGGCCTTCGACACAATACCCCACTCAGGTATCATCGAAAAACTCATTAGCTTGAATGTAAACCCATACATCACAAGATGGGTTGCAAACTGGCTAAGCGACAGAACCCACAGGGTCAGAGTTGCTGGAGCCATGTCAGACTCAAAGCCTGTCACAAGTGGTGTCCCACAGGGCTCAGTCCTGGGTCCACTCTTGTTCGGCATCTACTTTTCTGAAGTACAAGAAAACACAGGAGGGTTATGGCTGACAAAGTTTGCAGATGACTGCAAACTGGGCGCCATAGTCGAAAACACATCTGACACAGATATCCTCCAAAAGGGCCTCACAGAAACGGATAACTGGTGCCAGAGCCATGGCCTGAAGTTAAACGCCAAAAAATGCATAGTCATACCCTTCGGGAAAAACAAGGTTACCCCTAGCTACCATATAGGTGACAATCCACTGAGCACAGAAAAAGTCATCAGGGATCTGGGGACCCAAGTTGACAGTAGTCTTTTGTTTGACACTCATGTTGCTAAAGTAGTTAGGAAAACCTTCTATATCGCCCACCTGATCATGAAGGGATTCACATCTAGATCAAGGGAGGTCATCGTCCCCCTGTACTCATCACTCATTAGACCTATGATTGAGTACAATGCCCCGTTCGGAATTTATCTGACCAGACACCTGATGCAGCTTGAAAGGCCCCAAAAGTTCCTCACCAAAAGGATAAAGGGTCTCAAAAATATGTCTTATGCTGCCCGACTGAAAGAACTACAGCTTTATTCAGTCTCATACCGCTTGCTCAGAGGTGACCTGTGCCTGACATATAAGGCCATGTCAAACCCAGATTTGATGAATATGCTTCACCTCAAAACATCTAGATCCCTCAGAACCACAAGGGCGGGAGACTTAAACCTTGACACGGTTATAAATAGAACGTGCTGGAGGGACAGATTCATCACCCAGAGACTCCCTATGCTGTGGAACAAAATCCCGGTACATGTGAGGCAGAGCACCTCGCTGGCCTTGTTCAAGAGGAATCTTGACCAATGGATGGGAGATTGCAGATATACCCCAGGGATTACTTCAGTGTCACTGCTTGACAGAGGCACAGAAAAATGATAGGCATAGTTTTTATTCAAACTAAAGGGGTGGCGAAAGCCACATAACTATGGGCTAGGCTTATAAATGCCCTTGGGCAGATAGCCTAGTATGAACCTATGAACCTATGAAGACATCAAAAATACACACACACACACACACACACACACACACACACACACACACACACACACACACACAAAAACTTGGTTTACTCAAATGCTCCTAGTAAATAAATGCATCCGTTACATGGAACTTACATGCTCATAGCTTCATAGGTTAAAGGGTTATTAGGTTAATGGCCCTAAATCCCTTGCAAAAATATCCATATTTACACTGAGGTGCTCCAATTGTCAGTGGTTTGGTGAGTGAAGTTTGCAAAGATAAGGGTCTATGGTAGTTAATATGAACTTCATCTGTCTAGGAGTGACATGGGCACCACCCCAGGAGTGAATGTGCAGTCATACATCCATTGATCTAGGTTGCGTTTGAAGAGGGTCAGGGAGGAGCTCTGTTTCACATGAATTGAAAGCTTGTTCCAGAGAAGTAGCACTCTCTGGGAGATGTAGCTATCTCTCCAGCATGACCTGTTCATGTCAGAGGCTAGGTTAAGATCCCTGGAGTGAGTGACTCTCATGCAGTTTGATTTACAAATGTGTATCACTTCCAAAAGGGCTGGGTCAGAGACTGCCCTGTAAGCTAGGCATAGATCAACCCTTAGCAACCTATAGGAGACAGAATACAGTGACGTGGTTTTCAGTCTTTCTGTGCAAGACTTGTTTTGGGTGCTCTCTAATTTCTTGGTGAGAAACCTCTGTGGTCTCTCCAATTACTGTAGGTGTCTGGTGAGGTACATGCAAAAGGGAGGATTGTACTCAGTTATTGGTCTGATGAGGGAAGAGTATAATGGAAATATGACATCCTTAGATCTAGATCATCTGGTGCTTTTACTTATAAGATGTGCTACATAGAAGGATTAACTTACTACTGTGGACAGGTGGTGGTTAAAGTTCAAACTGCCATCAACCTGATTACCCAGATCACGTACCACTGGGTCTACATTTAGGTGGGTGCTGTATATAATGCAATTAGCAGTGATGTCAGCTTTGCAAAAGGGAATAATGAATTTTTTGCATTTAGCTTTAATGCGTGGCTGTGACACCAATCATTTCTTTGTGTTAACCCTGTCTGCAGTATATTAACATCATTGGGGGACTCAAAGATTGCTCCTAATTTGCAATTGTCAGCTAACCTGGTCAGCCACAGGCCATCCAAGTTTACCTGGACTTCTGAGAAATAAATTCTGAACAGTAAGGAGCCCAACAAAGAACCCTTTGGTACATCACTGGTGACGGGTCTTTTGCCAGAGGCAAAGTTACCCACTTTTACAGTATGTGTCCTGTTTATGAGCAATTTGGCTACTCATCTGGTAATGTAGGGGTTAATTCACAACTGGGAGAGTTTGTCTGTAATACCAGAGTGGTGGATTGTATCAAATGCCTTGGCTTAGTCAAGATAGGAGGTATCCACTTGTCTTTCCCTCATCTGGGGCCTTGATGACTTTCTCGAAGATATCAACCATGTTTAACAGGCATGATCTACCTTTAACAAATTCGAACTGGGATGGTCCGGAGTTTGGAGATTACCTAGAGTATGTCCTTGTTAATAAGGTCTCTTGCTTTTAATTTCTCCAAATCATTGGGTTTCTCATACTATGATGGGAAAAGACCCCATTCTTAAGTCAAAGTCTGATTAAAGTTAATGAAATTAGTATTACTTTAATCTTTGAGGTTATCCAGAAGTTTTCTTTGGAGCACACGCAGTGTGCCCAGTAATAACATCTCCTGCAATTCATACAGAGTTCCATGTATCAGTAACATATCCAAGCACAATTGTAAATTATTTTTATAAGACCCATTGCTCCTACTACTATTGGAACTGTCTGAGTATCCTTCTTCCACATTGCCCTCATTTCTGTCTACAAACCCTGGTATTTTATGAATTTTTATTTCTCTATACACAAGACACTATAGTCACTGGACCTTCTCATCTGATCCTTTACATTATTATTCTTATTTTATATTTGTTTTTGGCACATTCAGTTGCTGCCTGATTTTAATCTAGTTCTGGTTTGATTTCCATTCCTACTTGACACTGATATGCTTCTGCTAAACTAAGCAGGGAAGTCATCTTAGACAGTCTCCTCATGTTTTAAAACTTTCACTATGTTTGGATTTTGTGGGGTCAGCAGATATGTATGCAGTCCTATGACTGCAAATCTATACATGTAATCAATTTTGAGGAGGCCCATACCTCCTTCAGAACAGGGAATATATAGTCTTGGTATACACACTGATTTTTATAACTCATTTGATAAGCAGTAATCATCTTTCTTGGTTTTCCTGTCCAACCTATCCAACAACTTTTGGGGCCAATCACTCCAAAACTGTCACAAGTTAGGACAGGAACACCAAATTGGTTTACAGCTTGGACTTTGTTCCTTGATGTCAATGCTGTTTTCAGTATTAAAAATGTTAGTCTTCTAAAATATTCCTTACAAAGTTTTATTCACACTTGTTCATGTTTTATTGTTGATCCTTCATCAATTCCTACATATTTATACACTCTTTCTTGCTCATGTTCTTTTATATCACATTCCTGTCCCAGGTTTTCTTGATGTTGCAACTTTCCTGCTTTAAAGGTTATTTTTGTACATTTATCAAGATCAAATGACAATCTTATGTCATCTGAAAAAGTTTTGACCACTTGCAGTTGTGCTTTCAGTTCCTCATCTGATGAGCTGTACAGTTTTAAATCATCCACAAAAGGAATATGAGAAGTCTTTACACTTTGTTGTTTTCTGGGAACTAAATTGTATCTGTGACCTAATTTGTTAAGTAGATGGTGTCATACATTAAGGGCAAGACACAAGAGCAGTGGTGACAAAGTCACCCTGGAATATCTCCCTTTGCAGTTAAGTCATGATGAAGGACAAATTATTATACCAGGGACAAATTCAAAGTGGTTTGTCACTGTTTCATGACCACTGTAATATAATCATCATATACATTTTATGCACTTTTATTCATGAATGTGGGATACTCTCAAATGCTTTTTTGTAGTCTATCCATGCCATACTTAGATTTTCCCCTTTTTATAGTTCTCCATTATGATTATTTAACAACAAATGATCCTTTGTTCCATATGACTTTCTTTTGTTACCCTTTTCTATTGCCATGATTGAGCTTTCTTCTAAATGACAATAAACTGCCAGCATCAATTCCAGGGTATAGTTTATATGTCATTGGAAGACAAGTTATTGGTCTATAGTTTAGGATAGTTTGCAGGTTTACTCTTAAGTAGTATTGTTTTACCAGTTGTTAAACAGGTTGGTGTCTGTTCAGGGTGCATATATAAATAGTTCTTCCTCATGGCCAAATCTTCATGTAAAGACATTAATACTTTTAGCTAGAAGTTAGGTATTGCATCTAAGCCTGGCAGTTTGCAATTACGAGCTTTTATTAAACTTTGTTTCAATCTCTCTGTCAATTACTTCATCCCATTTCTTATCCTGTACATTTGACCTTGTTTTTTCTTTTACTTCTACTATCCATTTAGCATCTTTGTTATGTTCCACAGGATCTTCAAAGACATTTCTCCAAAATACATCTATTTCTTCTTTTCTCTACTTAATTTATAGATAATTTTTATAGAGAAGGTATATATATATATATATATATATATATATATATATATATATATATATATATATATATATATATATATATATATATATATATATATATATATATATTTATAGAGAAGTTATATATGTATATTTTTATACATATATATACAAGTTGTATTGACATTTTCTGACTTCAACTGCATTTCACTATGTATTTTTGGAACTATTATTTAATTGATTAATTGTTTAATTGTTTAATCAGTACTCCCCAATAGATGTATAAAAGGAATGGGAGAGGTGCTTCTAATTGATTCTGAAGAGGTCTCCAGTGTGGAGACGAAAGCGCTAAATCCTATTTTACTGAGTTCTATTTGTCTAATAAACAGTGTTCCATCTGTGAAAAACGAGTGGACTTTGTGGAGTGAGGCTTTGATTTTGTGGTTTTGGAAGACAACCTTCATTGGTACCGAACTGTAGTACTATTTTTTATGGAAGTTTACTTTTTCGTTTTTTACTGGTTCTTGGTTGTACTTAGTGGTACTGGTTCAGTCTCGAGGAGTCTCCACATTCGTGAGGTTTTGGAATTAGATTTAAAGTACCCATTTCCACATTTAACATCTATATAATTTCTAGTGCAATATGGATAGTAGTAGTTTGTTGAGTGAACTAATCAGAATTATTCAAAGTCACTCACAAACGGCTAATTCCCCTGAAGAGGTGGGGAACGATATCCCCTGTGCACAGAGCAGCCCGAAGACTAACAGCGGAACTGAAGTGACGTCAGATGCCAGAACTGAAGGCAATACAGGTAGAGCGAGTATACCTACAAGAGAAGAGCGCTCGCGCGCTAATGGATTTAATAACAGAAGAAACAACAATGACCAACATTTTGGGACTGGTGGTTCTGAGTATCTCTCTAAATACAATAACAGTGATTTCAACAATTGGCTCAACAAATCGTTTTCGGATTCTAGTAGACGACGAGAGAACAGTCGGGGTGACAATATGGACTACAAAAAGAAATGTAAATCGTTAAAATCACTTCTTATCAGGTACAAAAATTTATCTGTTGAAAACTGGTACTTTAACAAGTGCCTGCAAGATAAAATTGTACCGAAGGGACTGAGAATTAATAGATTTCCTAACAATGTTAGTGGTAATATTGATAATGTATTTTTTAAAAACATCTGTGACATTTTTAATGAGTGTGGATTAGCAGTTTTAAAAGTATTAATTAAACATAATGAACAGAAAATGGAGTCAGATAAACTAGAGATTGACCATTTATATAAAGAAATACATGATGATTTATTACATTCAGTTCAGGAGTATCGCAATGTATACTTTAGAACTTTACATGATGTTGATAACACTATTACACATAGTTACAACAGGAAGATATCCAAATTAGAAAGAGACATAAATGAATACAAATGTGGTACAGCCTACAGTCCTGATAATAAGAATGGCAATAGATTTTACTATAAGGAAACCCCTTTATCATCTCATATGCATGAAAATTATAGAAGAAATGGAAGGGTAAATTATAGAAGGCAAGATGTGGATTTTGCACAAGATAAACATGAATATACTGAACCTATTGATGTTTTGGATGACAGCAGTGATAGGCTCCCTTTAGAGGGGGAAGGACCGAGGCGGTCCGAGAGGTTGAGAAATCGTGTCCAACAGCCCTCATATGCCCAGATTACCAACAACAGCAACCGCAACCAATATATGAGGAGACCCTACAGGTAGAGCAGTCCTTTGGCAACCTTCCCAATATAGGTTCCCCGATAGAGACAGACAATCAACTAACTATACATTCTAGGAACGATTTTTATATTTTTAATTATACAGATATAAATATAAATGAGGTGTATTTTAAACTTTTTGCAAAAGGTTTTACTTTTATACCCAATAAGAAGCCCAATATTGAAAACATTTTACTGGATGTTAAGATTTTTACAAGGAAACTGAATTTCTTACACATTTTTAAAGAGAAAGGAGACTTACATGATAAAGAAAAAGCGGTGTTGATTAGGAGAAGCACACACAACCCCCCCCGTTCACCATGACATATATAACTTCGAAAATACCCTCATCAGAAGGATTCGGAGTGAATGGGTGGCCACGGTGGTGCAGTGGTTAGCATTGCCGCCTCACAGCAAGAGGTTCTCCGGTTCGATCCTCGGCTCGGGTGCCTTCTGTGCGGAGTCTGCATGTCCTCCCTGTGGTCACGTGGGTTTCCTCCGGGTGCTCCGGTTTCCTCCCACATCCCAAAGACATGCTGCAGGTGGATTGGACACTCTAAATTGGCCCTAGGTGTGCGTGTGAGTGTGCCTTCTGTGGAAGGTTGGGCGCCGGGCTGGCAACTCGACACCGTAAAACTCCACTGCCATCCAATGTGCGGACAAGGTGATCCGCTGTAGCGACCCCTAACCGGGAAAAAGCCAAAAGAAGTAGAAGAATAAGGATTCAGAGTGAATACCATGACAATAAGAATAGAGATGGAAGTAATTTAACTGATGATGAGTATAAGCTTCTTAATGAACTAAGACGAAATTTTATGATTCGGGTGATGAAACCGGACAAAGGTGGGGGAATCGTGCTCATGGACAAATGGGATTACACCAATAGAATGCTCAAAATTCTAAATAATGTTAGTAGCTACACAATATCTTCCAAGAATGAAATTAACATATCTTATCAAAAAATTGATTTTATCATAGAAGACAATTTATTACAGGGGCTTATTGATTTGGATTTGTACAACTTCTTAAAACTAAGTAAACCTGTCATCCCTGCCATTTTTGGTATACCAAAAACCCACAAATGTATTACAAATCCTCCTATGAGACCTATTGTCTCATCAAAAGGATCCAAGACCCAACCTTTAGCTATTTATATTGGCACGAAACTTAAAAAGTATCACAGTAGATGTCTGCACATACTAATAGATTCCTGGGACTATCTACAGAAAATCAATAATGTTGTATACAGCGATGACGTCAAGTTTATTACAATAGATATCAAAGATCTGTTTTCGGTTATACCCCATGCAATAAGTATGGAATGGTTTGAAAACATGTTAGTAGAGATGAATTTGCTGACACCTGACGAATTTCAGTTGGTACTAGAATTTATGGAACTGGTGTTAAAAAATAACTATTTGTTTTTTCAAGGTGAAATTTATCACCAAAAAGAAGGGGTTGCGATGGGAGCAGCTTGTGCTCCCATCTATGCCAACATCATTATGTTGTATTGGGAAAGACATTATTTATTTAAATCTGAGTTTTTTAACCGGATTAAAAGTTATTACAGATTTTTAGATGACATCCTTATTCTTTGGGAATGTTCTGAGGAAAAAATAAATGAATTTACCAAGTATATTAACAATAGTACCAACTTTTTAAAGTTTACACACCAAAGTGACTCTCAAGAGATACATTTCTTAGATGTTAGGTTACAAAAGAACTATGAAGCCAAAAGTTACAAATCTACAATTTACAGGAAAGAATATCACTCCAATGCATATTCACACTTTGATAGTGACCATCCAGCCCAACTAAAAAGAAATATTGTAAAAGGACAGATGATTAGTGCAGCCAGAATGACATCTGATAAAGACGATTTCCTTTGTGAAATTGATATGATACAAAATATGTTTCAAAAAAGAGGCTACCCTTTTGAGTTAACACAACCCATCAAAGAATACGTGGTAGATAGATGGGGTACAACCTATATACCCTTATTAAACAATGTTAACAATAATAATACAAACAATATAATAGATGTGGTGAGTTACGGTAATGGAGTTCCTCAACAGGTGAATAATAAGCATTCTTTGCCCTATATGACCCTTACCTACTATAATGGTATAGGATGGCTCAAAAAATGCATTAACGAGACCTGGGAAATGTTCAAAGCTATGCCCACCCGTATTATGGTTTTCCAAAATAAGTTGACATACAGTTTTAGGAGGAATAATAATTTGAAGAATATTTTGGAGAGCAGAAAAGATAATAATGAGAGTGGAACTGTTTCAAAGAAAAAGGGCACTTTCAGATATGAGAGATGCCCACAATGTCCATTTATAGCAGGTGAAAAAGAGCTTTTAATTCCCACACTAAGAACAACATTGAGGTCTAAAAAGTATAGCAGTTGTTACACCAAAGGGGTGGTATACCTAGCTTATTGTAAATTCTGCTGGGCATACTACATTGGCAAAACAGAGCGACATCTAAGGAAAAGAATATACGAACACATGAGGGATATCAACCGGAAGAATGAAAATAATGCACTTTTTAGACACTCACAAACATGTCATGAAGCTAATTTTAAATTCTGGGTCCTTGAAGAAGTTCTACATTTTGAGAGAGGTGGCGATTGGGAGACCAAACTAGCATATAGAGAGATGATATGGCAACTTAAACTTGATGCTTGTAGTGGTAAGGGTCTTAACGACCACATTTCAATTACACCAACTCTAAAAATTTTATCAGAAGACCCTAAGAGACATAAATCTTAAAAATACACCAAAAACACTCCATAGATTTTAGAAAATCAATATTGATGTTGGCATTTATGTACCCTAGTGGTTACAATTTTTAGTACATATTATTAATTTCATATCAACCTTATATTAACTTTATATGTTTTAAAACCTCATATTCTGAACATCTAATGTCTGTCTTTTTGCATTTTGTATAATATTTGTATGTATATTTTACTCAACATTTCATATATATTTTTTAAATATATTATATATATTTTTTATATATTTATATATTGATATATTTATACATTTTTAAGGGCGGCCACGGTGGTGCAGTGGTTAGCATTGCCGCCTCACAGCAAGAGGTTCTCCGGTTCGATCCTCAGCTGGGGTGCCTTCTGTGCGGAGTCTGCATGTCCTCCCTGTGGTCGCGTGGGTTTCCTCCGGGTGCTCTGGTTTCCTCCCACATCCCAAAGACATGCTGTAGGTGGATTGGACACTCTAAATTGGCCCTAGGTGTGCGTGTGAGTGTGCCTTCTGTGGAAGGTTGGGCGCCGGGCTGGCAACTCGACACCGTAAAACTCCACTGCCATTCAATGTGCAGACAAGGTGATCCGCTGTGGCGACCCCTAACCGGGAAAAGCCGAAAGAAGAAGAAGAAGAAGAAGAAGATACATTTTTACACAAAAGTGTTGGTGTATCATGTGTAATACAACACATCAATTCTACTTAATTTATAGATAATTTTTATAGAGAAGGTATATATATATATATATATATATATATATATATTTTTTTTTTTTTATAGAGAAGTTATATATGTATATTTTTATACATATATATATATATATACAAGTTGTATTGACATTTTCTGACTTCAACTGCATTTCACTATGTATTTTTGGAACTATTATTTAATTGATTAATTGTTTAATTGTTTAATCAGTACTCCCCAATGGATGTATAAAAGGAATGGGAGAGGTGCTTCTAATTGATTTTGAAGAGGTCTCCCGTGTGGAGACGAAAGCGCTAAATCTTATTTTACTGAGTTCTATTTGTTTAATAAACAGTGTTCTATCTGTGAAAAACGAGTGGACTTTGTGGAATGAGGCTTTGATTTTGTGGTTTTGGAAGTCAGCCTTCATTGGTACCGAACTGTACTACTATTTTTTATGGAAGTTTACTTTTTCATTTTTTACTGGATCTTTGTTATGTTCCACAGGATCTTCAAAGACATTTCTCCAAAATACATCTATTTCTTCTTTTCTTGGTGGTGTTTCAATTCCTTTTGCCTCGTTTCCTAATTCTCTGCAAAACTTTTTTGAGTCATCAATAAATTGCATATTTTGTAATTTTCCTTTATATTTATCTGCATATATTCTATGTTTTTCTGCCTGTACTGATATTTTTGATTTATTTGTGATAGTGCACAACAGATCCTGATCTGTTCTGAGGCTGTGCATTGCTTTTATCAAACCTATCTTTGAGTATTTTTGTTGATCTGTTCCCACATATACTTTTCTAACCTTGACACTTCTTGTCTTAATTGTTTGCAGTTTTCTCCATTTGGTATTTCCATGATGGCATTTAATGTCTCCACTTCATTCCCTTATTGCCCTGTGTTTTGTGGTAAAACTTATTAATTTAGCTGCACGGTAAAATATCCAATTTACTTCTGTTATATCGCATGAATCTCTGTGAACAGTCCTAATTACAGTGTTCATTTTATTTTATCAAACTTCTAACTTTTTGGGTTTTATTGACTTTCTGTAGTCTATTTCTTTCATCTATCTCAATAGGTCTGTTCATGTGTATTGAATCAAGCAACTCTTTTCTTAGATCATTTTCTTAGAAACTGGGGGCACTTTCCTTGTTCTCTATTTCATTGGGTCATTCTCCAGAAAGTGCCAGAACATCTTCCTGTGCCAATTCTCTTCAGTTTCATCTTGTGTCATCTTTTGCTCCTTCATATGGGAACTCACAGGCCTATCACTCCACAACATTGACTGTGTCAGAGTTACCACAGTTTCCTGTTCCTTCCCTTGTTGTGCAACTCCAACAAAGCTTTTTTTCTGTTTTTTAATGGAAGGCTCCAGACTATCTTCATATGGCAACTGATCAGATATTTCTTGCTTCACTGGTTTCTCCTTAATTTGGGGATCCATTACTCTATCCTGCTGTGATGTTAGCAGAATTAAATTTTCTACAATAAATGCTTTACTTCTCAGTAACCCATAACCTCAGTTTCTTTCTCTTTTACTTCTCCATTACTAATCCTGTTTTCTACTTTCCTCTTAGTTTTCTTATTTTTTGTATTGTAAAAATTTTCATATCCGGATGCCTTTGCCTGCATTTCTCTTCAAATATCTTTGGTGGTGCTCATTTTGTATTGATAAGTTTTGCTTTCTCCTTTGCATAAATATTGCACCATATTTAATCTCTCTTTCTCCAACATGTCCATATTTCTTCTTCAGATGTCTCTTGCTCCTACTGTTTCTCCTTACTTGGGGAACTCATTGTTCCATCATGCTGTGATATAACCTTTGTTAAAGTTTCTCCACTAAATCCTTTACTTCTCAGGTATTACATGACCTCAACTTCTATTTTTTCTTTAACCTCTGCTTTATTAATCTTCCATTCTACATTCCCTCTTTGTGATGTTATTTTTTTGTATTGTGAAATTTTCCATACCTGGATGCCTTTTGCATATATTTCTCTTCAGATATCCTTGGTGCTGCTTTTTGTATCTGATTAATTTGGCTTTCTCCTTTCCATAAATATTGCACCATATCAGATCTCCTTTTCCATGTCCATATTTTTTTTTATACCTTTCAAAAAGCTCTAGATTTTGATCTTTATATTTTCACAGTCGCTCAGTGGTTTCTTTTTCCAAACAGCCAAAGGATTCTTGGTCTGTATAATGTTTTTCATAAATCAGTTGCATTAATTGAACACAAATTTTTATTTGAAGCCTCTTACAGTTTTTCTTGTGCAAGTATTTTTTCTTTCCTCTCATTTCTATCTTACTCTTTTGTATAAATTCTGTCTGTAAAAACAAAATGAAAACTCCAGCAAAGCTAAAACTTCCACTGAGTGACCTCACAAACCTCTTGTATCACATGCGATATATGCAAATGACCCTTATGTGGGGTCCCTTATCAAGTGTAAATGGTGATTCTTTACTTCTCTTTGGCCTGAAATTGTCCATTAAAATGACGAAACAAGTCATGGGCATTCAGAATCACCAATTAGTAGTCCTGTATGGGTGGGGAACGTTCTGCACCTTTGGACCATGTCTCAGTGACCACACAGATGTCTCCATCTTCCAGAGTAAGGAGTGATTCCAGGGAGTGCAGTTTCTTTCTTAAAGCCCTAGCATTAAGCAGCAGTACCTTGAGATTATCTAGAGATGTTTTGCTATGTTTGGAGGTTGGTTATTTTTACACTGCCTAAAAAAGGCACACTAAGGGTGGCTAATGCCTTTGCCAGTATCCAAAAGCCTAGAGGAGACAGGTACAGACCATCTCTGGTAAAGCAGCATGGCCTGTCGACACTGTCTTCCCAGGCTGACACATTTTGGATACCTTTGGACTAACACTAGAAGATCAGCCAATTGTTAAAAGTCAGTCATTTTTGTTGTATTGTGCATTATCCTTGGAGAAAGTAGGCTTATACCTGCCTGTGACACAATCTGCGCATGGACTATGACAGAGTCATACCAGTACTTGTGGTTGAGTGATCTGAGTTTTTGAGTGACTTGAAGGATCATGGAACCTGACAGGCAGTTAATTGCAACCCGCTCCTTATCCAGCCTGGTGAAAAGAACATCCATGTGTTTCAAAATGGAGTCACCTATGACAAATTCATTAGGTTTTTTGGAGTTACACCTTAGGAGCTTATTTGTTGAGACACTTGTGCGTGTTATGCTTTGTGGTTGTTTTTTGCATCTGTATGTGTGTAAGTGGTTTCTGTTTTTGAGGCCTCTGATCTTTTGATATGTTACTAGTGAGTACCTCCACATATATGGGTTTGTGTGTCATGTCCTTATTTAGTGGGGGAAGTGTGGGTGTACTGACAACCTGTGTGGCATTCAATTTGTCCTTATGTGTGAGACTTGCCTCTAATTTCATAGTGTAACTACACCTTTCACATAATATTTTTGTTTGTTTCAGGAGTAGATGGTTGTCAGTAAACATGACAATTGCTACATTGCCTCAGAATGCCATGTCTATCAGGCTGGCCAGAGAGATAATAGCAAACTGCCTGTACACGATAGCAGGCTTTCACTGTATGTTTTGTTAGGGAAGGGAATGGGTTAATTTGACAGGACTGTTTTTGTAGTGCCAAGACTGCAAGAGATCCTATACTTTTTGTATAGGCTAAGGATGATCAATTAGGTAACACTGCTCAGTGTGCAGCTGAGTTGCTCCTAGAGCAGCAGAGAAATATGAAAGGGTTTCACTGACAGCTGTTTAGGGAAAACTGAGCTTCTAGGCTTTTGCATTACTGCTTACTGCCGCTGCATGAACAGCACCGCACAAATGCAAGGCATAAATACGAGCAAAGAAAAACAAGTTTTAAGCTTACTACTAATCAGCAAAGCACACAGCAAGCCTTCCACCAGCAATTCCCAACTCAGACAAGTTATATCAGCACACTTCTGCCAAAAAGGTGCAGAAAACACCTTCTTAATGTAGAATAGCTGATTTGGAACCCAAGTGGAACAAGTCCACGAAGACTACTTGCAACAGCCCTAACTACTTAAAGCAGCAGCAGACAGTACATTTTTTAAACTGCTAAAGTACAGTCACAATATATAAGAGAAGTGCAAAAAATACTTATAGCCCTTTTGTGTGCTTCCCAGCTCAGATAGACCAGGTAAACACCTACTGCCACTAGAAGAATAGTTACAGTCCTTCTAATGTGAACGCACAGTAAAGGAGTGTCCAGAGAGAAATGCTACCATAAACAAATGTAAGGATATGGATACAGCAGTGTACTTTAAACAGCTTATAAATTCTGAACAGTTGAGTGGCTCCTGGCTTATTTATACAAAACAAAGTACTTTTATTGAATAATCACACTTTTGTAAATGCTCTAAAAATAAGATAAGCTGATTAATAAGCCCAACAGCCAATAAAACTACATGCAGAAATTTCAAGTCTTTCCCCCAACCTAAACAGACCAGTCTGCCTCCTAGTGCAATAAATTGAAAATCCACTTCCCTCTTGATGTAAAAACATGTACTTGCTAGAGTGTATAAATGCACCGATTTACCCAACAGCTAGCTAGATAATGAATTCATATCAAGTAAATCAGTAGAGCAGACAGTGAGAGGCAAAATGCACTTCTTCAATATAAGCACAAGGAAATGCAAATAAATAATTCAAGATATCATCAGCAGTGTAGAAAGGGAGGAGTTTATTAAGGCTCACTTTACATGTAGGGGTGGGCAGCTTAAAATCACTAGGTTTAAAAACCAGATCAACAAAGGGGAAGGTGGCTGAGAAAACCTATTAGGAAGTCACCACTAGTGCTTTCATGTATGCAAGCTTAAAATCTTTTTAGGAAAGACAAAGACCCAGAAATTCACTGTGTGTTTAAGTATCACTCAAGAGACAAGTTAACAAATGGAAAAAAACATGTGAAATGTGCAGCCTAGATAACTGGTGTATATCTCTCACATAGATCAAAAACACCACACCAAGCAAATTTCTTAAAACAGAATGGAGCAGGTAAAACAGAAAGCAGCTTTAGCAGCAAGTCACAGACAAAAGATGTAAGTTTACTTTCCTCGCCCAGCAAGGAATCACCAGCAGTGTTTTAGTTTATGCAGGCTTGAAATCTTTTTAAAAGAATGCATTTCAGTCTGCCATGTTAGGAAAGCAAGCATTCAAGTTCTTATACTCCCAAAATCTGGAAATAACTATACTCTTCCATACAGCCACAAATCAGTTCTTCATGAATATGTCTCATTTTAGCACACTGTGCTCTATCATTTTGTCTTCATGGCATTATGCAAGAAGCCTAATACTTCCTTGGAAATACCTGTTTTTCTACCCATGTTTTTTCTGATCAAATTACTGGATGCTTCATTCTCTGTATCACAATACCTAGAAACCTTTCATCTTGAGGCATTGTTGTATATTGAATGTGCAGCTTTTAGTGAGACTATTACCAATAGCTGTGAACTAGCCATAGAAATATTAAATATATCAGAATGCATCAAGGAGAATCTTTGAAGTGCTTGGATAAAGAATGGTTTAATCCAAGCAAACTATCTATATCCACTTGGGAGTACATATTCACACAAATTTGAAGGCAGAGTATAAGAATTGTTCTGCAAAATCATTGTGCATACAGCTGTGACACTTTTAGCCATTCTCAAGGATACAAGGTACTTGTGGTGGTACACTTTGTACATAGCAATAACTGAGGATTCAGCCATAACCTATACTGAATCCCAGACTGCTCATACATCAGTGCATGTTTTTACCATTATGATAGGCTTTCAAAGGTTGTGTGTGTAACTAAGATAATTCTTATATTTGTATGCTTTAATGACCTGCAAATGCATGCATTTAAATGTATACTACACAGATATATATTAGTATGCATTTACATGCATAATATCAATTTACAGAAAAAAAGCAGGCTCTCTTTGACACTCAGAATAGTACTTCTGTTACCTAGATGATCTTGGTTTTATAATTTCAGTGCACACATAACATGAGATTTGCTCTATGATATGGTCATCATCTATAATTAGCAGTGTATAAGTTACTGAAAACTTCTCCCCTTGGTATATGAGATGGTCATCCATCTTGATTTTCAAAATTACAAATCTATTCTTTTTGCTATATGGTATTGGATCATTTATTATTATTCTTGAAGTATGCAGCAAGTCATGCTTTCTTCTAGGAATATTAACTAGGCTACTTACTTTTGTTGCAGTATTAACTTAATCATCCCTCAGTTATTCTGGAATGATTCTACTTTAGAATGAGGATTAGATCATTGAGTGTATGCCTACAGAATCTGATTTGATTCATGTACTATCCCCAAGTGGCCTCTCTGTCAACAGCTGTGAAGACCTGAGATCTTGTCTTTAAGGCAGTTTTGCCTGGCTGCCACTGGCCAGCCCTACAGTCATATGCTACTGCCTCATACGAAATCTTTTAGTTGACTTTTCAGTAAGGTGCCAAAATTACTTCTTTTATACTTCTTTCTAAGGTATCAGCTTCAACAAGTCGAGGTATGTCCTGAGACTGCAACTTCAGAACAACGTTACTGTTATTGTATTAGTGGTCATGTAGCTTGTGTTGTGATGTGCAAAGAGAACAATTTCTGACTTGTACAACAATGGTTTGTCAGGATTCATGGCCACGGCAGCTTTGTTGAACACTAGAATATAGGTTACTACTAAGCCTACTCATGGGCAGAAGAAGTGCAGTGGATGCTACATGACTGACTCCATCTTCTTCTGGGAAGGAACTAAACTTTTCCGAGGTAATGTGCAGTCCACTGTCACAGGATATTTGTTCTGGCAAACTAACACTTATAAATATTGTCTATAATACTATGGTCTTTTCTTTTCAGACGTGGTGTAATCCAAGTGAAATACCTATGCCCACATGGAGAATGTGTTCATATAAATTTGAAGGTGGAGTACAAGAGTGGTTCTTTATAATCTGTATGAGTATGAAACCGTGAAACTGGTAACTATTCCCAGGGATACAAGATGCTTGTGGTGGTGCACTTTAAACCATCTAAGATCTAGTATAGGTCATGGCTGAATCCTTTCCTTTATTATTACCTGCTCACAATAGGGATCCTCAGGGAAGAAGATTTATTTACATAGTCATGAAGTGCTAGTCATATACATTACTAACACTTTTCTCAGTAACCTTTAAGGAATTGGTGCTCTGCAGCCATAAGAATAAAGGTCAGTTACCATAAAAATTATTGTTGTTTCCTAGATACACATGGAAAAATAATAAATCAGTACTTTTGGTAACCCTTTTACTACAGTTACATACACTCACAGTAATGCAGATTATTCTTTATTTCTCTAATGCTAAGGCCTATCACTACCATTAAGTGTTCAGTTGTTGCAGTAATACACATCTAGTGGATGAAGTTATTTCTGGTAGTATTACAGGTCTTCTTGTCTATTATAGTAAAGTTAACGTCCCTAGGTACTGCAGTTCTGCTTGATTCTTCGAAGTTCAGTTTCACAGGTATGCACCGTTAGGAAAACTGGAAGCCATGGCAAGTATATAATTGTACAAAACAAACTCTCAGTAGAAAGACCACTTTAATACAAAGAGCAGAGCTTTTGGATACAATCCTTCATCAATACTAAGAATACAAATGTACTTGCACAATATATATAGGTCTAAAAAGTCACGTGACCGACAGCCAAAACAATCACATGACTTGATTCAAACATCATCACATGAAAGATAAAATGCAAAATTTAAATTTTTAAATGCAAAATTTAAATCTTAGAAAACATATATAACAACATATAAGGTATGTGTACATATAAAAAAAGAATAAAAATATAAAATATAAATTAAACATAATAAAATACAACTCATAGTCTAGATTTACTGAGCTTAACCAAAATTGGTTTAAGGCTAACCATGCTATTTAAACCAGGGGCTGAGTCACTTGCCAGCCTAACTATCCAACTATATTATTTAGTTTCCAGTTTGTTATTTATATCCCCACCTCTAGGAGAGGGTTGTACATGATCTATGGTCCTAAACTTAAACAAATGTTGCTGGCCACACTCCAGTCTATGTCTATATAATGCATTGGTGTCCACACATCTCCTGACTTCAGATTTATGTTCTGTGATCCTTTCTTTAAGCTTACGTGTGGTTTTGCCTACATAGAAAGAATCACATGCCACACAGGAGGCTAAATAGACCACATGGGCTGTTGCACATGTTGCTGCTACATTAAACTTGAACATTTTCCTGCTTACTGGATGTTCAAACGTACCTAAATCCTCATCAACAATATCATCACAACATGAACAGTTGAAGCATTTACGTGTACCTACACTACTAAACAGTTGCATCTTATTATTAGTAGGGAAATCTTTATAACAAAGAACACTTTTAAGAGTTCTCATATTCCTATATGCAAAGTGGGGGGTGCTTCCCAATATAACCTTCAATTCATTAGAGGCCATTAATATTAGCCAGTTCTTAAATATAATATGTTTGATAGAGGGAGATCTCGTGCTAAATGAAGTAACATACCTAATCTCTGTTCTATCTTTGCTAGATAGATTAGACGGGCCACTATCCTGTGTCTCTGTAACACTGGTCAAGAAGACGGGGGCCAGCCTCATCTTTCTATCCTCTAACATCTTTAGTTTCTCATCACCCAAAAGGGTGCTATCATACCCACTATGGGTGAAATCTACTATCATCTCACCCAACTGTTCAATAAAACACTGGTCATCAGTATTGAACCTGCTGAGTCTACATAACTGAGATCTGACTGTGCTTTTGAAGGTGTGTGGTGCATGCATGCTACTAGCATTGGTATATCTCCCTGCACAAACATCCTTTCTATGTAAGCTTGTTTGTAAAAGATCACCCTCAAGGGTCAAATTGATATCCAGAAAAGTGATGACAGTTTCAGAATAGCACATTTTAAACTTCAAAAAGGAAGATGCTGAATTTAGATAAACCAAAAAACCATCCAAATCATCCGGCATACCTCCCCATATTAAAAAACAGTCATCCACGAAATGTTGGAAAAACTTTATGTTATGTCTATATGGGTTTAAGTCACTAAATAGATGTTTCCTTTCCCACTGGTACAATACTAAGTTGGCGTACGTATTAGCTACGGAGGTGCCCATAGCTACCCCCGTCAACTGAAGATACAACGACTCATTAAAAAGACAAACATTATTTTTCAGGACCACGTCCATAAGCGTACATATCTTTTCAATATTGTCAAAGTTTGGGTTAGGACAGGAAGCCAAGAATTCCCTTAAGTCTAAACCAGCATCAGTTGGAATGACCGTAAATAAAGACACTATGTCTAGAGTTACCAAATAATGCCTCCTCAAAGCCAAATAGGACTTATCTACATCATACGAAATCTTTAGTTTTTGCACAAAATCAATAGTGTCACATAAGATAGAATTACACTTAGTGAGGTATGGTTGAAGCTGTTCATGCAAATAAACTGAAAGAGGCTCGGTTACCCAACCGGCTCCCGAAACTATGGGCCTCATTGGTGGATCAATTAGAGATTTGTGTATTTTAGGTATCCCATACAATTGTGGGGTAACCGGACAAGGTACAGTCAAGTAATTAAATAAATCCAAGTCGATGTCACCCTGAAGTTGTAAATCATAAATTACCATATTCACATATGAGATGCATTTTTTTACATCCATACAAGTGATACTTTTAAATGCAACCTCATCAGTGATGACCGAGCCCCTTTCAGTTGTAGTGATGTAGATAAGCCCTATTTGGCTTTGAGGAGGCATTATTTGGTAACTCTAGACATAGTGTCTTTATTTACGGTCATTCCAACTGATGCTGGTTTAGACTTATTAAGGGAATTCCTGGCTTCCTGTCCTAACCCAAACTTTGACAATATTGAAAAGATATGTACGCTTATGGACGTGGTCCTGAAAAATAATGTTTTTCTTTTTAATGAGTCGTCGTATCTTCAGTTGACACGGGTAGCTATGGGCACCTCCATAGCTAATACGTACGCCAACTTAGTATTGTACCAGTGGGAAAGGAATCATCTATTTAGTGACTTAAACCCATATAGACATAACAAAGTTTTTCCAAAGTTTCGTGGATGACTTTTTTAATATGGGGAGGTACGCTGGATTATTTGGATGGTTTTTTGGTTTATCTAAATTCAGCATCTTCCTTTTTGAAGTTTAAAATGTGCTATTCTGAAACTAACATCACTTTTCTGGATGTTAATTTGACCTTTGAGGGTGACTCTCTACAAACAAGCCTACATAGAAAGGATGTTTGTGCAGGGAGATACACTCATGCTAGCAGTATGCATGCGCCACACACCTTCAAAAGCACAGTCAGATCTCAGTTATGTAGACTCAGCAGGTTCAAAACTGATGACCATTGTTTTTTTGAACAGCTAGACGAGATGATAGCGGATTTCACCCATAGTGGGTATGATAATACCCTTTTGGATGATGAGAAACTGAAGATGTTAGAGGATAGAAAGACGAGATTGGCCCCCGTCCTTCTGGCCAGTGTTACAGAGACACAGGATAGTGGCCCGTCTAATCTATCTAGCAAAGATAGAACAGAGATTAGGTATGTTACTTCATTTAGCACGAGATCTCCCTCTATCAAACATATTATATTTAAGAACTGGTTAATACTAATGGCCTCTAATGAACTAAAGACTATATTGGGAAGCACCCCCCATTTTGCATATAGAAATATGAGAACCCTTAAAAGTGTTCTTTGTTATAAAGATTTTCCTACCAATAATAAAATGCAACAGTTTAGTAGTGTAGGCACACAAAAATGCTTTAACTGTTCATGTTGTGATGATATTGATGATGAGGATTTAAGTACGTTTGAACATCCAGTAAGCAGGAAAATGTTCAAGTTTAGTGTAGCAGCAACATGTGCAACAACCCATGTGGTCTATTTAGCCTTCTGTGTGGCATGTAATTCTTTCTATGTAGGCAAAACCACACGTAAGCTTAAAGAAAGGATCACAGAACATAAATCTGAAATCAGGAGATGTGTGGACACCAATGCATTATATAGACATAGACTGGAGTGTGGCCAGCAACATTTGTTTAAGTTTAGGGCCATAGATCATGTACAACCCTCTCCTAGAGGTGGGGATATAAATAACAAACTGGAAACTAAAGAATATAGTTGGATAGTTAGGCTGACAAGTGACTCAGCCCCTGGTTTAAATAGCATGGTTAGCCTTAAACCAATTTTGGTTAAGCTCAGTAAATCTAGACTATGAGTTGTATTTTATTATGTTTAATTTATATTTTATATTTTTATTCTTTTTTTATATGTAGACATACCTTATATGTTGTTATATACGAGTTTTCTAAGATTTAAATTTTGCATTTAAAAATTTAAATTTTGCATTTTATCTTTCATGTGATGATGTTTGAATCAAGTCATGTGATTTTTTTGGCTGTCGGTCACGTGACTTTTTAGACCTATATATATTGTGCAAGTACATTTGTATTCTTAGTATTGATGAAGGATTGTATGTGAAAGCTCTGCTCTTTGTATTAAAGTATATAATTGTAATCAGTCATGCACCATTTCTGATTACAATTAACACTAAAGGCCTGCTGATCTATTAATGATGTAATTTTGTCCTGTGTGTGTATTTTTTATACTTTTTGGCCATGTCTTTTTATCCCAGAATAAAGGTTTCCACTTGATTTTGCTTGACAAAGTCTGAATATAGTTAAGCCTATCATGAAGAGATTAGGTTCCAAATATTTGTGACTCAGTTTAACATAAAGCATATGCTTACGCTTTAATTTTGGAAAGACAGAGATGCTAAAAGCAAGTCTTTCCTAATTTAGAAAGAAGCCTGAGATTCAAGAATTAGAAAATAGCCTTGACTCCACCTCTGTTGAAAATGCTTGATCCTGCCACATTATGAAGTGTAGTTCGTTTGGATCTGGAAAAATTAAATCTATTTTCTTAAGAGTCTAACTGTGTTACTAATTCCATCCAGTGATGGTAAATTAAGCAGTTGAATCCATCACATCACATTAGATTTGATGCATGTATATTGTTTAGTGCATGAGTGTGTATTCAGTATATAAATTTGTGAAATATGAAGTGTGTTTTTGTAACATGTAGGATGAAAGGTTCTCTTCTGAGATACTTTGGCAAGCGTTTAATAGTCAGCAGAGTAGTTCTACATCAGTACGGTTTAGATAAGCCCCAGGAACCTTGCTTTTCAGCCTACAGGGAACAGTGGCCAGCTATTGATGGTATACACGATACAGAATCAGCTTAATACAACCACAAACTTCTATTTGTCTGCTGTGAAATAAATAGAAAATATATCTAAACCTTGCCTCTCATACTTAGTAAATGAAATAATGTTACCAGTAGGGCTGCTTCAATCCAGCTTTAAAGCATTTTTCAACAGATATTAGTTATATCTGTTCATACCTTCCCAGCTGTAAAAAAAAAAAACTTTTGATTTCGTGTCCTTGGTGAACTCCTATGCGGTATCTATTCTCTACATTGCTTATCTGGTGGTTAACTCAGTCACACCTGCCAACTCTTATTTAATCATGTTCACATTTCTATGTACTGGCGTGTTTGACAGCAAGTGAGTGGAGATTTAAGTCACAGTAAATTAAAATGTAAAGAGAAAATGATTTTAAAATGAATTGGTAAAGGAGCTATTGCCTTGTTTAATTTATGCCATTTTTCATACTTACACTGCTTAATTGTGGCACTGAATACAAGTAAATTAATGCAATGATTATGCTGTAAGAGCAACATTATGTGATATCTGCTTTTGAAGTGCTACAATTATGACTGAGACAAGGCAGCCCAAACAGCTAGCATTGCAGATGTGAAGTGGTATACAATGTAATCAGAACTATAGGCTTGAATGAAGCATCGAATCTGCCAAAATAAACACTGGTAAGTCCAACTTAGGAAAGATTTATGTTGCATTAGTTGACTGCAAAAGGGTTAAATATATTGTAGACAATTTGTTCAAGGAGCTGAGAATTTGTATTTATTTAACACAAGCAAAACCTGAAAAAGGTTTTGGGAGCTGTGCCTGATGATCTGTTGAACATTGTAGATTATTATTGTTAACAAGCCATCTCCTTTTTTTTTGCTCTTGAGTTGCCCAACCTTAATTCAAATTTGTCTTTAGAAGCATCTCCCAGTGTCATCTCATCTGCTCATACTGTTGAACACTGTATAATATTGAGAAGGCCGTCCCCATGACTGTTATAACTTCAAACTCTCTTTTGTATCTTCCTATACACAGTACATAGTGCAATCTATCTAATCAGTCCCCTTTTCAACTTACATGCTGAAACACCTGCAAATGACTCTGTATATGGCAGAAAATGACAAGATATGACAGTGAGTTAGGGTTAAGCTGAGCCTGCAGAAATACTCGTAGCTGTTATAGTCTTTGTTAAACTATTCAGTGCATAAAGGTACGAGAGGGATGGATGAAGTGTTTCATAAGTAATATCACAGTTTTCTATTAGTTGAAATGTAAAAGAGTCTTTAATCCTCTTTAAGCACAACCTTGACAAGTGCATGGGAAACAGAAAATCATTAAATGTCATAAGATACTGGCAAACTAGGATCTTGAGGCTGCAAAGGAGCTACCCGATCAACAGCCTATTAGGAACCTGTGATCATGACTCAACCGTTTAGTCTCTCAAAATCTGTGGCCAGTCTGACTGCATTAATTATTCTAAGAAACTGTAACTTATATTATGCTTATTGCCTACTCAGGTTTTCTACCAGTTGATAGTACAACCTGCAAGAAACTTAACTATTAACAAAATATGCAGGCAAACTTCTCACAAGAGCCAGTAAGTATCATATATCTCCAGCTGTACACCACCAGGCCCCAAAATGTGTGAAGCTATAAAGAACATTTTACCATTGCTTCCAAGTGCCGGCACTAAAAGATACCAGCCTCTAGCACACAAGGCAAGACCTGCTCCCTCTGCACAGCTCACCCAAGAGTACCTGGAAAGCATACTTAAACCCATAAGACCTACTTAGTAGGTTTCCAAACAGGGAAATGCTTTAGTCATAGGCATACAGAGTCCACAGTTAGCAGGCTGAACAAAAACAAGAGGAGTGCAATCTGCTTGTCCAGTGTCAGAGTACATGGTATCAGAAGGGCCATAAACCTGTCAAATATGACTATGACCTAGTGTTGGCCCATGTGGGAGTGAATGAATTCATGCTCTCCACTCACAGACATATAATGGAATGTACTATGTAAATATTTGAGGCAGAAAAATTTAGTCCAAATGAAGTCTTAATACCAGAGCAAGATAAGGAGATTTAACAATTATATAAGTAGTTAGTGTCATTCCAAAGGTATCCAATATATGCCCAATATATGCTTTGGCCTAAGAAGAGATGGTAGTTATTGTTTCACCAAGGATGGCTTATACCTCTCATAACAGGGTTTCCATACATACGTCAAAAGTTTTGTTGCCCCCTTACAACTCTGTTTTAGACAGAGTCCCGCAATGGAAATTCTAACACAGCAAACCTAAACTAAAATGTAAGCAAAACCAAGGTGGTACTACTCAATGCTAAATAGAAATATTAATATGCCATAACTTGAGGCCCTCCTGCAACCCGAATACATTCATATCTGTGCAGTTAGTAACTAAATACATTGTTTAGCATCAAACAAACCATCATATAATTATGGACAAGTATCTAAGTATGGCAGAAATATCATCACCTTATGTAAAATTACCCATGACCTTAACTTAGAGTTACTAGAGTTAAAAATCATGTTAAAAAAATTTCAACTGTTTCTTCACCGCTAGCTCCAAATCTCCAAAATGACCCCCCCGCCCCAACACAAAAAAAACACACACACATAACATGGAAATGACCTTAACATCATTGAGGGCTTAAATATTAACTAAAAACCTTCCTGTAATGGACAATAATTACCCAAGCACTGAGTGACAAACGTCTAAAAATGGATATGTTTAGAATTTCATATCATTTATTAATAGCAACGTTCTGAGGCAAACTACAAAACTACCTATTCCAAGGTTTGAATATCCTTGACCTGAACTTAATAAGCATAGGCCCTGCTTAAATACCATCCTACATCTCATCCTTGGTTAAATGTTACCATAAACCAGCCCTTTCCATCAGAACTAGTATTACTATCACACAACCAAATGAGGTTACCTTTAGTGACTTCTCCAGAGCAAACCTAATTCAGCTTTAGAAAACATAGGCAAAATCCAAAGCAATCCTCTACAGTCTGTGCCATCTGATGAATTCAGCTCTGATGTTTACCAGTACCTAAACAATTACATAGAAAAGTCAAAACCAAGACATTCTAAATGTAATGGCAAATGAAGGAATAAATCTGTTAACATAGGAATTTCACCAGAAACTACATCAAAAAGAAGGAAATTCCCTAAGCTCCCTACTGGTACTAAAGGAAGCTAGAAATATTTATTCAGTCATACCTGGAAATTAAGGAATTATGTTCAAGCACCTCTGAGCTCTGCCATAATAATGTTACACATTCTGATCAAGAGAGTATACTCAATATTTTAGCAAATTAAATAAAACTTGAGATTAACTGATACTTGTCTGGGATAGGGGGGGGGCAACAGTTTTGCTAGTCAGGGTAAAGTTTAGATCCTCCTGAATTCACTTTGGAACAAGTCATAGAATCCCTATCAAAGACAAAAAATATTACTTCTATGGGACCAGACAATAACACAGACTGTATTCTCAGAGCTAAGAAGGCTCAGAGACTCCACTTAAACTGCACAACCTCATTCCATCCACAGTTTGCACCCAATGCTTGGAGAATAGCTGCTGCACACTGACTCTCCTATCTAAAAAAAAAGGCCCCACTATCAACCTGAGTAGTTACAGACTTGTCAGCTACACCAGGCATATATGAAAACCAGTGAACGTGTTATAGCAGAACTCATTAATGTGGATATAGACAACTTAATTAATCTGGACCCCACCCAGTTTACTTTTGTGAATTGCGGATCCTGTCTCCTAAACCTAGCAAGTGTCTTTGAAAAGGTTATAGTGACTATAAAAAGTGGTCACTCATTACACTCTGCTTATCTTGAAACCAATTTGAAAGTAAAGATGTAAAGTTGTTATCACAGGAGCTGTCTAATAAGAATTAAGCACATGCTGTATTAAAGAGGTATTTGCTGCATGCATAATGTGGAACATTTTTTAAGGAATAGGTCTAGCTCAAATGAAAGGACTCAGTGGTTGGGGCAATTGAGAAAATACTTACAAACACAGGTTTTCATTAGATGAAACACCCAGGAGAATTTTTTTTTTTTGTGATGTAGAACAGCACTTTGAAAAGGAGGAAAGAGTAACTTAAGAAGTGCAGTGTTTCTTGGAGAGTTAGTCAAGGGAGCAGACAAAAAATTATCAGTTCAGAATGAATTAGCATAATATGATAATATACGGTGGCTAAATGAAAAATCTGGATTGAGATTCAATTCGATCCCTGGTGATCACAGCCACTGATGGTCTAAGCATTGAAAGAAATAGGTAAAGAAAGGGGTTATGGAACATTACCATGCATTTGCATAATTAGGTAAAGGTGTTTAATGTTGAATTAATTACATCAAATATTATCTAATTCTAATGTTATAAAATTCAACATCTAGAAAGATGACTAAAGAAAGTATGAAAAGCAGAAACTTGCTGCAGGGTTTTGAGGTCTAGTTAAATAGCCATATCTAAAAACTAGACAAATACAGGACATAGGCCTTATACAGAAGAATGTGTGGAATGTACTGCAGAGAGTCTGAGCTGTATGAACATGGGTAACATTTTATTGATTATAACCTGAAACAGTATGTGTGAATGCTTAATGCTACGTCTTTGATTTTGCACCACAGACCTTAACAACTGCATAAATGGGTAAGTGGCTAAGTGACACAAGACCATCACATAAAACAGACTCTCAGTGAACATCTGCTCTAATCCATGCCCCAGGATTTCCACTCCTCTTTTCTTGATACACTGGAAAATATTAGGGCACATCCTAATTATTGGGGGATTTCAACTACCGCACCATTAACTGGGAAAACTACTCATGTACCAACTCTTTTGCTCAACATTTTCTGGAATTCATCAATTCCAACACCTTGGATCAACTTAATCACACCCCCATCAGAGGCAGCAATATCCTGGACCTGAGCATCACCAGCATGGTCGATCGGTGTTCCACACCAGAGGTCAATTCCTCGTTGGTCAGATCCAACCACAAGCTAATCAGCCTAGACATCCACATCCTGCTCCCACCCCCCATTAGGGAAACAACCGTAAAAAATTTCTCCAAAGCCAACTTCATGCTTCTTAAGATAGAAGTGGCAAACTTCACAACACCCATGCAGATGGACAATAGAGGTATGACTGCTGAATCCCACACAAATACACTTTATAAGCACTTACACGAGTGCATGGCTCGTGCTATCTCTAACAGAACCAAGATGCTATCCTCCAAAAAAAGGAAGCCAATCTGGTGGTCTTCTGTCATAAACTCTACAACAGAAGAAAGAAACTGTTGCAAAAAAAGAGTAAAATCCCATGATTGGAGGAACTCCCTGGTCAGCCTCAGTAAGAAGCTGAGATCCCTCATAAAATTCTCCAAAACTAGTTATGAAAACAAAATTGCCACTGATTCTAAAGACAACCGCAAAGCATTCTATAGCTATGTCAAGAATCTCAATGGCAACACTCAGATCTGCTCTGAGTTACAGCACAATGGCACTAAATGTACAGAATCAACTGATATTGCCATCATCCTTCCAGATAGGTGCAGTGCTAATTTTACCCCCTCCCATCTCACCCCCTAAAGGGCCCATCTCTATACTGGAAGAATGCAAACTAACTGTAATCACGGCTGCACAGGTAAAAACCTCACTTTCCAAAGCCAGGAACACAGCATCCATGGGACCTAACAACATCCCAGGCTACCTTCTACATGAACTACAGAATGAACTGGCACCCCACTTAAGTACCATGTTCAATCACAGCCTCACCTCAGGCTTTGTGCCCATTCAATGGTGCAGTGCGGCGGTTATCCCACTCCACAAAGTGGGAGCCATGACAGACCCTGGGAACTACCGCCCCATTAGCCTGACGAGCCTGGCCTGCAAGGCCATGGAACGTATCATCATGGAACTCATAAACAAAAACATTGGAGATCCCCAAACTCTGGACCCCACACAGTTCAGGTTTGTAAAAGGAAGATCATGTCTCCTAAACCTGATAGACTTCTTTGAAGCAGTCACAAAAGCCACAGATGAGGGTAAGGTGGTTCACGCAGCCTATCTAGATCTCGCCAAGGCATTCAACACCATCCCCCACTCTGGAATTATAGATAAGCTCACTAAACTAAGTATAAATCCCTATGTCACAAGATCGGCTGCCAACTGGCTTACTGACAGAACCCACACTGTGAAAGCAGTAGACTCCAAATTAGACTTCAGACCAGTGACAAGTGGAGTATCACAGGGTTCAGTCCTGGGTCCTCTCCTGTTTGGTATCCACTTCTCTGAAGTGCAGGCTAACACAGATGGCCTTTGGCTAAGTTCGCAGATAACTGCAAACTAGGAGCCATAATCAAAACTCCTAATGATCTGGACATCATACAAAAGGGCCTCACTGAGACAGATGCCTGGTGTCAAAGCCTTGGCCTCAAGCTCAATGCCAGAAAGTGAATTGTAATCCCCTTTGGTAAAAACTCTGTACCCATGAACTACCACATAGGCGGTAGTCTACTTAACACCGAAAGTGTGATAAGAGACCTTGGGACACGGGTGGACAGTAGTCTCTCCTTTGATAATCACATTGCTACATTGGTCAGGAAATCCTTCTATGTGGCACACCTCATCACAAAAGGTTTCTCATCCAGAAAAAAAGAGGTCATTGTTCCCCTCTACTCATCACTCATTAGACCCATTATAGAGTACAACACCCCTTTTTGTATGTACCTCACAAGACATCTACAACAACTGGAAAGGCTGCAGAAATACCTCACAAAGAGGATTACTGACCTCAAACAGATGCCCTACGCAGACAGTCTCAAAAACTCCAGCTTTACTCCATCGCATATTGCCTACTCAGAGGCGATATCTGCCTAACATACAAAGCTATGTCAAACCCAGAGCTGTTGGACATGCTCCACTTAAAGAAATCCCAATTCCTCCAAGCTACATGCTCTAGGGATCCAAACCTTGTCACCACAATAAACAGAACATGCTGGAGGGATAGATTCCTGTCCCAGAGACTTCCCATACTCTGGAATAAACTACCTATCTATATCAAACAAAGCTCCTCATTAGAACTCAAGAAAAATCTTGATGATTGGATGGGAAATATGAAATTCACCCCGGGGATCACTTCTGTGGCTCTGTTTGACAGGGCACAGGAAAATAATTTTCTTGGGTGGCGAAAGCCAGGGTACATTTTTGGCTAGGCTTGTATAGGCCCATAGGGCCAATAGCCTAGTACCTACCTATGAACATATAATGGGATGGGATCGTATTGAATAAACTGTAGAAATTCTGGCAAAGTGACAGTTAGACTGCACATTAGAAGAGAACAGCTGTGATGTTACACCCCTTCCCAATGCGGAGTCTGTAACAACTAATACTGTAATTACTCATATGACTTTCCAAAATGGCACAGCTCAAAGAAAATTCTGTTTAACCCCAACAAAACTAATTCCATAATTTTGGGTCCCACAAGAAATGGTTTAAAACCCCACATGAATGTGCACACCATCAAAATGTTTCCACAAAACCTGAACTGCTGGATCTTCCAAAACTCAAAAAGATATTGAACATCGACATTTCCAACCACGGCACACCTACAAGCCAGTGCTAACATGGGTCAAAAATGGGGTGAGATGTTGCAGTATGGAACATCAGCATTCAATGTTTTGAGAAGAAGCAGTTCGGAGTTCGCGGATGCAGTTCAATGTTCCAACCATCAACATTTTGAAGGTAAATCGAATGACCATTAGACAAAACAAACTCCAACAAAAACATCATGGACCTTTAAAGCATTTTTAAGAAAATATGCCAATTCATTGCCAAATCCTCCAGACAGAAATACCACTGTCTATCACTCATAAAACAAAAAGTTGAGATTTTACTTGGTTCACTACAAGATAATATTGCTTGCCTGCCAAGTCATTCCCAACATATATTCATACAACCTCAAAAGCATCTCCAACTCAAGCCCAATACTCTAAACACTTGCAGCAAAAATCCACTCAACTCATTACAGCTTAGCTATTCTGTCCCCCAAACTGTTGCAATCTGTTCTACCATAAATTAAAAATCTCTTTGCCTCAGTTTAGACCTCATTTCAAAGCCTTTCTTTTTAAACTATTGAACAAAATAAGCTATCACAGGATATCAATTCAGTCTCTTTATCTATAACAGAAAGGAGGAGGGGGTAGGAAACACATATCTAAACACAGGCATAGATGGTTCTCTGGAAGCATTGTTGAATTTTCTGAAACCAAGATAACTTTTACAAACAATGTTATCAATATTTCATTGGTTATTTTGTCTGAATCTGATTATGTGATACTCAAAGGTTTATTCCTGGGTTTTTTGTCTCAGAAGATACTTTTGTTGAGGATTTATATGCTTTCTGTAGACTGCTTAATCTCAAATTACATTTTCAGGATAGTGGAGGTGGTACTGGGCATATGGAGTATAGCAGTTTCAAGTTCCATAGATCCACTTTTGTTCTACCTATGAACAAAAATGTAGAGGTGTTTCAAAAATGTGTATTGAAAGAATTGCACTTTGGCTTGAACAAAGTATTTCTCCTTCTAATTTGACACCAAGGGAAATGGATGCTTTAGAGAATCTAAGGAACATCAAGAGTATTGTCATCAACCAAGCCGACAAAGGTGGTGTTACAGTAATAATGGATATGTCCATGTATGTGGAGGAGGCTGATAGACAGTTACAAGATGCTAGATTCTACACATATATGCTCTATGATCCCACTACTAGGTTAAAAAATGAAACGGATTCATTATTGGAGTCTGCGGTTAGTGAAGGCATCATAGATAAATATACCTTGTTCCATTTAAAAGTTAAAGATCCCCCATCACAGTATTTTTATCTTCTTCCGAAAATTCATAAAGACAGTAATAAACCACCAGGGAGACATACTGTTTTTGGAAAGTGTTCCCTTACTAAACCTCTGTCTGCATATCTCACAATGTATTTAAAACCTCGATTACAAGAGGTTAGGGCAAGGACGCAGGATACAACGGAATTTCTAAATATTGTTTCCGACACCCAGTTGGAGCCTGGTTGGTTATTGAATACCCTGGACGTCACTTCACTATACACCAGTATTCTACATTGGGCAGGACTATGTGCCCTAGAATATTGGTTGAATAAAATGTCCTTATACAGTCCAGGATTTAATACTTTCCTTTTGTGTTTGGCAGAGCACGTCCTTTCTAAAAATGTATTCTTCTTTAATAATAAATGCTATCTACAGTTGAGGGGAACAGCTATGGGTGCATCTTTTGCACCCATATATGCTGATCTTTTCATGGGTTATCTTGAACAGATTATCATCTATGATAGCAATCACAACATATGTCTTGATGAAATAGACATTTGGCGACGGTTTTTGGATGACTGCTGGATGGTGTGGAAATCGGACGTTTTATATCTACAGGAATTTGTCCAGTATTTGAATGAGAATAAATTGGGCATAAAATTCAAGGTCAATTATGATTTGACATCTGTTTCTTTTCTGGATGTAACCATATATAAACAACTGGATGGTACCTTGTCCAGCTCACTATATAGAAAACCCCATCATTCAAATACATTACTACATGCCTCCAGCTGTCATCCTAAACACATCATTACTAACATCACCAAGTCACAATTTATAAGAATACAAAGGATCTGCTCCAACACTGAGGGCTATAAGCATTTCAATCAGGATTTAATTAATCATTTTAGAGAACATGGGTATCTTATGGCCAAGGTGTTTAAGACCAGTAGGGAGGTTGAACAACTCTCCAGAAATGATTTACCTACATATAAAAAATGTCAGTTCGAGAGGGATCACAAAATCAGGTTCTCTATTACTTATGGCAGAAATACACATGAATTTCTGGACATAGTGCAACAGCATTAGGACATTCTGTTGGCTGATGATAAATTATGTGATATGTTATGGGATAAATGTTCATTTTCATTTCGTAAAGGCCAGACTCTGGGGAGTCATTTTAGCCATTATAAACCATATACACCATTGGAACATTCAGTACAGGCTACACTAGATGGGACCAAAGTGGTGGGATGCTACCCTTGTGGGCACTGCTCTTTCTGCAAACATATTCTTCAGATGAAAGAATTCACAAGCAAAAACACTCCAAATGTTTTTTCTATTAATGTTTTTTCTAACTTTACCTCATATCATGCGTTCCGGCCCCAAAACCCGGACCATACCACAAAAGGAGGGGGTGTATCCATATTCATCAAGGATACTCACACCTCCAGGTTGGTGGCTACGCACGAAGCATCGGAAACCATCCAGGTGCAATTAACCATAGGCAAAACTGCTCTACAATTTGTAGCATGCTACAGGCCACCCTCTCAAACTCAGGAAACCCACACAGCCTTCCTGAAGACACTGGAGGGTATAAATGTATCACCAAACACCATCATATTGGGTGACTTCAACTACCCGAATATAGACTGGGAACATTACTCAAGCCCCAACTTTCTAGCCCAAAGGTTCCTGGAGTTCATAAATTCAAATGCCATGGAACAACTAGTCATCATCCCCACAAGAGGAGAAAATATACTAGATCTCATCATCACAAACATGGGGACAAAATGCTCCACACCAGAAGTATATCCCTCTTTGGTGAGATCAGATCATAAACTAATCTCACTAGAAATCCACATCCCGCCCCCACCCCAAATAAAAAAGACCACAGTGAAGAACTTCTCTAAAGCAAACTTCACACTACTCAAGACAGGTGTGGTATCCTTCAAGGCCTCCGAGCCAATGGAAACCACAACCCAATCTGCGGAAGCCCTTACAAATGCCTTCTCTGAACACCTTCAGGACTGCATGGATCAGGCAATCCCAAATAAAACCAAGACTCTTTCCACCAAGGGCAAACGTCCAGTCTGGTGGACCCCAGCCATAAACAAACTTTACAATAAGAGGAAAAAGCTATTACATGATAGAGCAAAATCCCAAAAAGGGAAGGCATCTTTGATCAGTACTAGCAAGAAACTACGATCCCTCATAAAATCATCCAAGGCAAACTTTGAGAAAAAAATTGCCATAGATTCAAAAGACAATCATAAGGCCTTCTTCAGCTATATCAGAAACCTGGGTGGAAACTCCCAGATATGCTCAGAATTAGTCCAAAATGATACAAAAATCACTGAACCCACAGACATTGCCAACATACTGGCAGACAGGTTCAGCACAAACTTCACTCCCCTCTCCCCCCCAAAAGGAGAAATAACTATCCCAACAGAGTGTAGCCTCCCAGACATCTCAAATGCGCAGGTGAAAGCTGCTCTCTCTAAAGCTAAAAACACAGCATCAATGGGACCGGATGGTGTCCCCGGCTGTGTGCTACATGAACTCAATGAAGAACTAAACCCGCACATAAGGCAGCTGTTTAATCTTAGCCTTACCACAGGACATGTGCCCAAGGAATGGCATACGGCAACTGTGGTCCCACTCCACAAAGGCGGTGCCTCTACGGACCCTGGTAATTACCGCCCCATAAGCTTAACAAGCCTGGTCTGCAAAGCTATGGAGAGGATCATAATGGAACTCATAAACAAGGACATAGGGGACTTGCAGACCTTGGACCCAACCCAGTTTGGCTTTGTCAAGGGCAGATCTTGCCTTTTGAACTTGGTCGACTTCTTCGAAACAGTTACCAAGGCCATTGATGAGGGAAAGGCAGTCCATACAGCCAACCTTAACCTTGCAAAAGCTTTCGACACAATACCCCACTCGGGTATCATAGAGAAACGTACCAGCTTAAATGTAAACCCATATGTCACAAGATGGGTTGCAAACTGGCTAAAGGACAGAACCCACAGGGTTAGAGTTGCTGGAGCCATGTCAGACTCCAAGCCGGTTACAAGTGGTGTCCCACAGGGCTCAGTCCTTGGCCCCCTGTTGTTCGGCATCTACTTCTCAGAAGTACAGGCAAACATAGGAGGACTATGGCTGACAAAGTTTGCGGATGACTGCAAACTGGGTGCCATAGTGGATAGTACATCGGACACAGACATCCTTCAGAGGGGTCTCACGGAAACTGATAGCTGGTGCCAGAGCCATGGCCTGAAGTTAAACGCAAAAAAGTGTATAGTCATACCCTTCGGGAAAAACAAGGTAACCCCAAGCTACCATATAGATGGCAACCCACTAAGCACAGAAGAGGTTATCAGGGACCTGGGTACCCAGGTTGACAGTGGTCTCTCGTTTGACACTCACGGTGCTAAAGTGGTTCGAAAGACCTTCTACATTGCCCATCTGATCATGAAGGGATTCACATCCAGATCAAGTGAGGTCATTGTTCCCCTGTACTCTTCACTTATCAGACCAATGATCGAGTACAATGCCCCATTCGGGATGTATCTCACCCGACACCTGCAGCAATTGGAGAGACCCCAAAAGTTCCTCACCAAAGGATAAAGGGACTCCAAAACCTGTCATATACTGCCAGACTGAAGAAACTCCAACTCTATTCAGTTGCATACCGTCTTCTCAGAGGTGACCTGTGCCTGACATACAAGGCCATGACCAACCCGGAATTAATGGACATGCTCCACCTCAGAAAATCCAAATCCACCAGAACCACCAGAGCAAGTGACTTAAACCTTAGCACGGATATAAATAGGACGTGCTTGAGGGATAGATTTATCACCCAGAGACTCACCATGCTGTGGAATAAAATCCCGGTCCATGTGAGGCAGAGCACCTCGCTGGCTCTGTTCAAGAGAAATCTTGACCGGTGGATGGGAGATCGTAGGTTTACCCCGGGAATCATCTCTGTGTCACTGCTGGACAGAGGCACAACAAACTAATGGGCACATTATTTCTAACATAAGGGGTGGCGTAAGCCACATAACTTTGGGCTAGGCTTATAAATGCCTTAGGGCAGATAGCCTAGTATAAACCTATGAACCTATGAACCTATGAACTGTAGCAGTGATTGGGCCATTTATCTTGCAATTTCTTCCTGCTTAGCTTTTTATGTTGGCCAAATTTTCAGACCCATTAAACTTCATATTTCAGAACATCTCAGTTATATTAGAACTAAACATCTGACTAATGCTCTATAACACACTATTTTACATAATACAGCCACATTTAAATTTTTTATTATTGACAGAATCATGGGCAACAGATTCTTAAAAACTGGTTGGCATAAGTTGTTAAATAAAAAAGAAAAATCATGGATTGTGAAACTGGGTGGATTACGTCCACCTGGTTTAAATGAGCATTTATTATTGTTTAATTAATGATCAATTAAGGCGTTGTATATAAAGAAGTGGGTGACTATAGGTTGCAATATACATTGAAAAAGGCCATTGGGCCTAAACCAGTTTGTTTTTTCATGTTTTGTAGTGCCACATATTAAATACTCTCTTTCCAGTTGGGTACTGGCTGTTTTGTGACTTTTCATATTATTTTTGAGCCTTGGCACCTGCCATCCATGCAGAATCCTTTGTTGCGATCATTTCTTTTCAAAGAAGCCAAGTGGAATGCCTCTAGTCACGTCACCACATCTCCACTACTTTAAAATCTCTGTGCTTCATCTCACAATAAATACTCCTCTGACAGATTACACTATATGTAAATAGAACACCCAATGCTTTTTTCTTGTTTTCTTTCTTTTTTGTTTTACATTTTGACTGTATTCATATATTTAATATTATTTGCTTAATCTGTTAAATCCTGGTATGCACATTCTTATACTATTATACAATTTGTTTTGCGCATCCTGTAATTTAATGTTTGGCAATGTTACATCTTTGCTGTATGCATGTACTGTGTGTTTAGCTAATACACTCTGTTACATTGGGCTGGGCATGTAAATGGCCAGCGTGATCTATATTCTACTCTGGTAAACAAAAAACAAAAATATTTATGCATAAATGAAATATTCTTCTGCCAAGCAATTGCTGTTCTTTTATCCTTTCCTATAATATACCATACGTTTGTGGTCTCACACTGACACAGAGTCCAGAATAGTAGAAATATCATTTGAAAATTTAGTAAAGTAGTCATGGAGCTTGGTAAAGGAATGGACTATTTCATCCTGCTCTATGGCCAATCCATAAAGCGTTCTCATTTGAATGCAAATCTTGGATGGGTGCCATACAGGGCAGAAGCAAGGTCTGCTGGATGTGCCACCATAATATCCAAGCATAGTGGAATAAGAGCTCCTTTAGCTATCATTATGGACAGTTAATGGATTCTTATTCCACTATGAATCTTTGTCAGCACAGATGACATTGCAACATCTTTGAAGTCTTTCAAGCTATATACAGTATAGGCATTATGAGCAAAAACCCAGAGGCAGCATACATACATGTGAAAACTAGAAAGTTGTCAAAATCCTGAAACTGAATATAATGATATATACCACAACACAGTTAGTGGTATCATACATTCTAACAGGTTTGTAAGGAATGCCAGACTGGAGAAACATGTGTATGATTTTGCCAGACCAGTCCTATTACCATTGATTGGCATAACTAATACTATAGAATTTCTCCTTTTTTCATGGGTACACTCTACAAATTCACCCAGATATAAGGGGTTGTAGTATATTGAGACTTCTAAGATGTTTGCTGGCCTGTCTCATGGGTTAGTTGCTACTATCTTGTGGTTGCAGGCAACTGCTGTTTGCATGAGTCTGGTAGAGTGCTTTGCTGCACCAAGTCTGTAAATCTCCTGTAATTCTTCATGGATGGTATGGAATGGCCTCTCTTTGCATATCTCTTTCCTGATTTTGGTCATATTTATTACTGTTTCATGCACAGCATCTGAGGCATGTTCATCTTAGTGGCATATGTCAGTTCATCATCCCATGGTTGCTGTACATTCACAGTAAAAGTCATTATGTTTGTTAGTCTTCTATACGTGAAATGTGTAACCATCCAACATAAGCTTGCATTCCCCTTTATGGAACATATGATCCTGCAAGTATTTTCCAAAAATCCAGAGTATGATATCAACAAGAGAGAATCAAAAGAAACAGTAAATGCAGTGGATGAACATTTGGAGGTGATCAATGTTTCTGATATTTGAATGTCAGACCAACATGAAGGCTGGCAAAAGGTAAAACATTTATTCCAGCTTCATTTCCAAAGTGGGATCATAACCTAGTGGATTTAAATACAGTGCTGGGTAAAAAAAAACTTAATGCAGCATTAGGGACAATATCCTTGTTTTGAACAGGGATAAGTATCTACCATATTTTATGTCAATGATTCTGATAGGGACATTGTGAATGTTGAACTTACAGAACCATCTTTTCCTGCTTTAAAATCCATTTTTTTGGAAGTGTTAGTTATATAACTTGTGTCCCTTGCCTGCAATATTTGAAAACTCATGATAAACTGACAATTAATACATTGCTAATCTATTAAAAAATAAGAAATGCATATCTTAGTAAACCAAAGCAGTTGGCTTTATGTTACTTAATTCTGAGACAGTAATCAGTCTGACAGGAAGAGACTGTAGTAAGTTTTAATGAAGAGCAACATATTTATTTATTATTTTTTTTTTAAAGAAGGATGGTGGTTATCTACTTTGAACTGATAGGATTAATTAACCCTCATCATTTTTGGAATGTAACAGTTTAACTTTTAGAATTATATCGAATCACATACGTTTAGAAAGCCAGGAGAGATGCTACAGAATTCTGGTCTTACAGAATGTCTGTTTACTGTCTAAAAAATTTTAGTAAGGACAAAGAAAATCCACAAGGTCAATCTAAACTATAGGCAAAATACAAAAAACTAAATACTAAAAAAAAAATATATATATGCTAGATATGTTTTTGCAGCCTTGTGTGCATCTTAAACAACTATATATAGAAACCCAAAGACCTATTAGACAAACTATAAGGCTTTATTTGACAATTAGTATTGAGGAATAATGTCATACGGAAGGGTAGAAGGATCAGATACTCCAACTGGGTTTAGCAGCAATGTCCAGCTGGTTCAGGGATTTCCCTGAAGATAGTTATGATTTGGAAGAACTGCATTTTGTTTATACCATGATTTTTTTTTCATGGATGATATCACATACAGAAATCAGGCACAGTAATTCAAGCTCCTTTTGTTCTTGACTATGAAAATATTTTATGGAGATGTTTGATTTTAAGTACATTTATAGCAAACACTTCCATAGAAATACATTTTAATTCCTATTTGAGTTTTGTTTATTTCTATAGGAAATAGTACATATTTTAACTATTGGACTGATGAAACAGTAAAGATCAGAGCATCTCCTGCACTTAAAAATTCATGTTATGAAAAATAATTTGTGGCTTTGCAGTTATCAAGGTAGTATGCAAACTTTTATTCAGAAGCATACAATGCAGAAACAAGTAGAATGCCAAAGAGTCAGCTGCCCCAACTCCAGAAGGGAGGAGCAGAAACAGAAACTAAAGCAGAGTTTAGGTGGACCCATTGTTAATAATGAGAATTGCAGTATTGTTTGTTGCAACAATTTTCGAAAACAGAAGATTATTCCTCAGTGATGGATAAAATGGATTTACTTTTGTGCCTACAACTAAGTTTGATATAGTGGGTTCATTAATTAAATTTAAATTATTCATAGAAAATTGAACTTTGCTATTCAATTCCACAATGAGTTTAGTACTGACTCAATGAACAAGTTTGCACTCAAAAAGAAGAGTTTAGCAATGTCCTCTACAAATTCTACCCTGCAGGTTTTTTCCAATACCATAGAACATGAGCTTTACAAACACTTTGCTGAAGGAAAAATAGACATTTATCACAAAGTGAATCCAGGTTATTGCAGAATTTAAAAGACAAATATTCTTTAAGAATCATGAAACCTGATAAAGTAGGGGGAGTAGTATTATTTGATAATCTCAATAACAATGGAGAAATGAACAACATTATACATGACAACAATACTTATGTTGTAGCCTTGACAAATGAATTATGTATAGTCTACAGTAAAACAGATCAGTATCTTGAAGATAGCATTTTACAGAATCAATGTTTGTATTATACTGACCATTTCTGGTATTCCTAAAGTGCACAGAAAGATAGAAAAACACCTCCCTTTAGAGCTATAGTTTCAGCAAGAAGCTCAAAAACATATCCTTCTGCAGTTATGATTGATATGATATTGAAACCTGTGCAAGAATTAAATACCCACATGCACAAGTTTTTTTTGGAATTTATTTAGGCAGATTAAAACCCAATTTATGGAACAAGAATCTCATTTTGTCACTATAGTGGTTATTGATATATTTTCTTGTATACCACAATACTTGAGTCTGGAATTATTTCAGAATGCCTTATTAAAATGTATTTTATTGTCTTCAAAGGACATAAGATTAATAGTGAATTTCATGGATATTGTTTTGAATAACAATTTTATATATTTTGAAAGTAAAAATTTCAAGCAAATGGTCACAATGGGAGTTGTTTGTACCCCCATTTTTGCAAATTTAGTTATGTTGTCTTGGGAATCAAAATCCGTATTTGGTTAGAAATTCTACCAACATATAAAACCGTACTTTAGGTTTTTGGATGATATTTTTATCCTATGGACAGGGCATACTGACCTGGTTATTAGTTTTGTTACTTATATCAACCACACAACTTCCTTTTTAAGGTTCACTTGTCAAATGGATGACAAAATTGCCAATTATCTAGACACTATTATTTCAGATGGAACTGATGGTTTTTCTAACATCTTTCAAAAATTTACTTTTTCCAACAGTTATTTGCACTTTAAAAGTCACCACCCTTTCTGAGAAAAGTAAATCCTTGTCCTAGGGCAGTTTATAAGATTAGCTCATATGATCTTGGACAGGCAGATATTTGATGAAGGAAGGAGGACATTGGAGAGGATGTTTCTAGAATGGAATTATCCTTATGCTTTGGTTAGGGATATTAGTGATGAAATTGTGACAGGATGGGGTACAAATATGTACTCCTTTTGGGGACAGTTCTTGCTACATATGGCAACAACCAAGCAACATTGGATACCGCTTTTACTACTACTTATGCTTGTCCAGAATTCTTAAGTGTTTTTGACATACAGTCCAGTAGGAATCAAAATTTAGCTGTACCACAGCTTTAACTTTATAGCACAATTCATGTATGAAAATAGTTAAAGATATAGTTTGGAAAAACTGGTGTATTTTAGCAAGTGATGATAATATCAGAACCATTGCAGGTAGCAAGCCAGTACTTAATTACAGAAGAGCCAGAAACACTAGCAATTCTGTAGAAAAAGTTTCAATAGTCCCAACTATGCCCCCAACCTACAAAAAGGAACTATAAAATGTGGTGCCTGTAATCAGTGCAGGTACATTATGGAAACTAATTCCATTAGTTTAAGTAACTCTTTGAAGAGTGCAGTTTACCCTGCTAGAAGTAATTGTAACACAAAAGGGGTGGTGTACCTTGGAATATTCTCAGTGTACCCAGCCCTTTACATTGGAAAGACTGTATGGATGTTAAAGAAGTGACTATATGAGCATAGTTGTGATATTACTAAAGGTAATGTCAACAATGCATTATGCAAAGCTTTTAATCAGTATGCCTTTATTATTCTAGAAAAAAATTAGTCCCAGTATTAGGGGTGATGCATGGTAGGACAGATTAGAACTTAAAGAAATTCATTGGCAACTAAATCTAAATGCAGACCTCCTTCCTCGTGTAAATGACCATGTTTCTTTGATGCTATAGTTTTTGTGCTCTGCTTTAGCTATTTTTATATGCAATATTTTCTTGGAACACAGTATGAATTTGTAATTTTTATGATTAGGTAGCATTTTTAAATAATTTAGTTGTTGATGTTAAATGAGTTTTATTTTTTGTCATATTTATTAGATTAATTACTTAGTCCTGTTTGTAATTTTGGATAATACTGTGCTTAAAAAAGACTTTCACATGATTTAATGAATTCATTTTATTGGATCATGGCCCAGGAGGATATGAATTGTCTATTACCTTTCTGGAGTTGGGGCAGTTGAATTTTTGGTGGTGTATATGTTTCTGAATTGTATGGTCATTTCATTTGTACACTGAACCTTAAACTTCTTGATTTGGTGATTCTGTATTCAGAAGCAGTTAGCATTATCCAACTTAAGTAAACGTGTTTTTGTATGTATCTGTTGATCACCCATACTAGCTTGGTCACCTCTTAATCCTTTGAGCATTAGGCAAGGAGGACTATGATTAAAGAGATGCACAGTAATCAAGACAGTTTCTTTCTTCTTTTCTTTTATTGAAAAGTTGAAATTCATAATTTAAATGTTTAATACTTTTGATAATGCATTTTCATATAAAATGTGCCAGTATATTGAATGATACATGAAAGCTTTAGCCTATTAATATTAACAAGAGAGAGAAGGAAAATATACTTTTATATGAGAATGCAGAATGGAATGGAACAGAACCAAAAAAACAGACTAGATAAAATCTTAGTGGGACAGGAAGTTTTGGCAGGAGAAGAGGATAAGAAAATATATGATAGATGCATTACACACCATTTCCAGTCATTATGAAATTTAGTAGGAATGAGACAGAGAAGAGGCACAATAACTAGAAACAGAGGCAATATAAATAGAGAGAGGAAAGCAAGAGACAACCTGAAGAAACATATACTGGAGAAAAATGCACTGATGGTAGATAGAATCGGGTAATTTGGTAAGACAGTGTGAAAACTGCATTAATATTATTTTTTACAAGAAGAAGATAAATAAAGTCAAGGAAGGAATAGTGAGCTAAACAGAAGAACTGCCAAATGTCCATGTTAGAACCGTCAAGTGATAGGAAGACTTTACACTGAGATGCGAGTTACAGAGGGGAAGCTATACAGTAGCATAAGGTAAAGCAAAATTAAGGAATCTGAAAGTTTCTGGTCTTCAAAGGAAACAAGGCTGTTGAATGCTTAGCTTCAATGCAAAAATAGACGACTTTGGGTAAAAGATGAGGAAAGTTTTTTTAAGCTAATGAGTAACAACATGGATGGGATAAAATTAAATTTAGAAATTATATACAGAATGGTCTTATTTCAGAAAGATTTTTATAGACAAAGAATGAAGGAAATGACAGTATGGAAAGGCAAATGAGACTATGTAGAAGCTTGGATGTGAGGAATTATTGGAAAAGGGGAAATAGGGTAATACTGGACTAAAATATAACATTTGTATAAGTTAGTAAACCATCAAGAGGTTAAAATGGGAAAGATGACTGGATGGAATGGGAAACAATACAAGAGTTGATCATTCTTTGCAACAGGTTTTAACTAAACAGAAGCTTTCTGACAACATACGTGGGTAAAAGTGTAATACTATCAAACAGGAGAGGGGTGATAATGGATCTGGGAATTACATACATATTACTAATGAATGTGATGAAAAATAATACAAAAATGTTGGTGAAAATTCTGGAGTAGTTAAGAAATGTTCTCTCCAGGTTTCTAAAATCAGTGGAGGAGGAAATTGAAATGTATTGACAGTCAAATACAATTGGTGGTTGTGCATTTAGTATTTTGAATAGAACAGAAACTCTAGAAAAATGTAGTTTTTCTTGAAAGGAGGAAACATTTGTTATATAATGTAGAAGTTCATAACAAGGGTGTCAAAAAGGGTAGTTGTAGGCAGAAGTTCAGAAGTCAGGTGAACACATTGCACAACTGAACACTAATAAAATAACTGATAATAGGAACTTCTCCTGATAATAGGAACTTCTCCTGAAAAGTGAAAGTGGAAAATTTCAGGTATTTGAAACAAAGGGCTAAATACACATGATGAGACCCTCGATAGATTAGAAAAGGAAAAGGTTTCCCAACACTCATGTGATGTACAAGTTACTTGAAATTGTGGAGGTATATGAATAAATAATTTATATAATTTTTACAATAATGTTTAAATATTATGTTTTTTATTCATTTACTATCGCTATAGGGTAGGTTTTTATTAATTTGTTATTGTTTAATTTGATCAAACAAATCGCTGTAAGTTACGTATGCAATATCCGTTTATGCATAGAGGATGGTGTGCATTGTTGATTTGACTCTGATGATGTCCATTTTACAAGGGTGAAAGTGCTAAGTCATTGGTTTTAATTGTAGTGTGTCAATAAATGCAGAAGCTCTGTTCTACACACTACTGCTGTGGTGTGCTTTGTTTATTTTGACTTTTTACATCTGTATATGAGCTTATTTACATGGCTTTTAAATATATAAAGTATAAACATTACCAAACTTGGTCCTTATGTCAGTAGTGGAGTATAATAAAAATATGGATTCACTTCTAAATCTCAAAGCCCATATTATTGAGCCTTAAAATCTTGAGATGAAAATAACAAAACATTAGAATCCTGAAAGGTGGATTGCACACATGGTAAGTAAACACTTGGCCAGCTTACACTGAACTTCACACTGAGGTAAGTGAAACCCACCTAGTTGGGGGACTATGCCCCCTACACCCCTCCCAACTAAATATATCAACTCTGGGATCGCACTACAGTGGAGAACAAGGTGTGCTGGCCTCGGCATGGGTTTCAGTTGAACAAGTGTTACTTACCATGTGTGCAATCTGTCGTTCAGGATTCTGATGTTTCGTTATTTTATCTCAAGTTTTTAAGACTCGATAATATGGGCTTTGACGTTTAGAAGTGAAACCATGCATATATGAAAAACCAAAACCAAAGGAAGAAAAGGTGCTGAAAAATAAAACCAATAAACCAGCCTAGAAGCACCACAGAGGTTAAGAGAGTTCTCAATAATATCCAAAACCCAGGTGGTCAGTAGAACACAATTTATTAACATAAATGCTAAACAGTATCAACACATTTTCATTTGCAAAGGCAGGACTTCTTCAAACAATAAACATAACACTCTCCACATTGTATATATACCTCTCTTAAATGCAACTAAAAAGATTACTTATTTCATGTTAATTGAATAATTGTTTTTTAATTATTGCACTAATAGAGCTTAACATTTTTGTGAGAAACAAAAATTTAGAATTATTTCACAAAAATGATTGTCCTTTTGAATTTAATGGGTATTTAAGGAGGAAAATCACTATTAATCCCCCTTTACATCTTCAACTGAAGAATTTTGAAGCTCAAGTTTAAATGGAACTTAGGCAAGCATTAGAAAATAACAGGGTACATTTTAACCTCCCCAAAGAAGAAAGGATTTTATTAAAGCATCTTAGGAAGAATGAATATATAAGAATTATGGAATCAGACAAAGGGGGGGGGTATTGTGACTGGGTCTATATTATAACACTGAAGTCTAAAAACATAGAATGTTATAATATTGAACCCATTCAATCAAAACACCAGAAAACCGAACAGTCAGACTAGCAAAATTTTTCCCAGGGAAAAAGTTTGCTGTTCCAACAAACATACACACAACCCAAGCACACCAAAATAAATAATCCACTCACATACACTTCACGAAACCCTACACTAAACCAGACATACACCACTAGCTACCCGCTTACCTTAACCCAACTCTAACCCTAAGGTCCCTAACTATCGCACACTCATCTTATCCGGTCCCTAACCCAAACTCAACTACCCCACCCTAACCCTCACGTCCACACCATCGCACATTTTCCTGACCCACACCCTAACCCTAACTCACTTAACCCGCCCCTTACCCCAAAGTCTTTCACTACCGCACACTCACCTCACCTGCGCCCTAACCTAAAGTCCCTAACTACCGGACACTCACCTTAACCCAGTCCGTTCACTCACTTACCTTAACCTAGTCCGTAACCATCACACCACACTTACCTGAACCCAATCCGTAACCTCCGTTCGCTCACTTCCCTAAACCCGGTCTGTAACCATCGCACCACACTGCTGTAAATAGCGAAGCCACGGACCACCGAAATCTTACCCTAGGTAAAATTTTTATGTTCCGAGGCTTCGCTATTCTCAGCTTTCATACAAAAGGGTTCGATATTATAACATTCAAGTTTTTGAACTTCAATGTTATAATATAGACCCATTGTGACTATGGATAGTATACTGTACTCTGGTAAAATGGTGGATTTATTAAATGATATAAACTATACTAGAGTATCTAGAAAGGAGATCAACATAGCTTACAGAAAAATTGATCTTATTTTGAGAGAGCTGTTAAATGAAGATATGATAGATCAAAAAAAAAAACTTTTCAGTATTTAAGCTTGGATAAGCAAATAGTTGCATCAATATTTGGGATCCCAAACATCCACAAAAATATGGATGATTCCCCCTTTGAGATCATTGGTGGCAGCCAATGGTTCCAAAACTTATCCATTGGCTATGTTTTTAGATACTAGGTTAGAAAAGGTTTGGGAGAACCAAATGGGTATTTTGAAGGACTTGTGAGATTTTTTTTAAGTATTAAGAAAGAATTATTTAGGGAGGAATTGATTTTTGTCACAGTGGATGTACAGGAACTTTTTATGGTGATCCCTCATAAAATTGGGCTAGAATGGTTTGAAGAAGCAGTTATATCTAATGGGCAATTTACTAATGAGGAATTGCAATTATGTATAGACCTGATGGATATGATACTAGGTAATGTATTTTGAAGGGTAAATCTTCAAACAAAAAAGAGGGCTGGCAATGGGAGCCTGTTGCACCCCAACTTATGCAAATATTGTTTTATCTGTATGGGAAGAGAATTTCATATTTAACTCCAGGTGTGCTAGAATGTGAAGAAGTGAAGAAGAGAGTACAGGCAGGATGGAGTGGGTGGAGAAGAGTTTCAGGAGTGATTTGTGACAGAGGAGTACCAGTAAGAGTGAAAGTGAAGGTCTACAAGACGGTAATGAGACTAGCTATGTTATATGGGCTGGAGACAGTGGCATTGACAAAAAGGCAGGAGTTTGAGCTGGATGTGGCAGAGTTAAAGATTTTAAGATTTGCACTGGGTGTGATGAGGGTGGACAGAATTAGGAATGGGTATATTAGAGGATCAGGAAGGAAGGTTTGGAGACAAAGCCAGAGAGGCAAGATTACGTTGGTTTGGACATGTGCTGAGGAGGGATGCTGAGTATATTGGGGAAAAAGATGCTAAGGATGAAGCTATCAGGTAATAGGAAAAGAAGAAGGCCTAAGATAAGGTTTATGGATGTGGTGAGAGAGGACATGCAGGTGGTTGGTGTGACAGAGCAAGATGCAGAGGACAGGAAGAAATGGAAACAGATTATCCACTGTGGCATCCCCTAATGCGAACAGCTAAAAGAAAATGATGTGCTAGAATGTGGAATTTCTTCATATTTCTATTTTTGGACAGCTTCGGGGAAGTAATTAATCGACTTTCTAGAATATATTAACAACACTACAGAATTTCTTAAATTTACTTATTGTATAGCTATGGATAAAATTAACTAACTAGATGTTACCATTCATAAGGTGGGGAAGGAGAAGAAATTCAAACCCAGTATTTTTAGGAAAGACAGAGACAGTATCAAATTCTTATTTATATTTCAAAAAGAAGGGAGAAAGCAGTGCCAGCTACAAAACCAATAAACAAAAGGCACCGAAGGACCACAGAAACACAAGATCAGAGTATTGTTTTAATAAATCAAAGATGTGAAAATAAATGAACATACATTAACGATTAACAAATCACCAGTTTTTCATTTCCTGGACTTCATCAGATGCATTACTCAAAACAAATACTTCCCCAATTTATAGAAGAATTAATTTACCACTACCAATAAAATAACTGAGTTAATAAAACACTGCTAATTAACAAAGTACTTAATTAAAATCCATTCAAGACATAAAAAAAAAATCCAAAAAACACCAACCTGGAAGCCAAACGCATACATTTTATTCTCCTTGTACCGTGGCGTTTCGCCTACAAGGGATAACATATTGCATATCCATCATTCCGTAAACAGTCACAATGCAATACATTAAACAATTAAATAATCAATTATTGCTAAAAAACACAATATTTAACCTATTCAATACATATAAATATATCAATTCACTTATAATAACTTATAACTTCTCCCACCAACCCCCACATAAAACTCAACATTTCATTCCAGTTTTCAAAAATTCAACAATATATCTTGATTGAGTCCCTAGGGGGAGAGGGTACCAGAATTAAAAATAAATGTGTCAACTTCAGATGGCATCCACCCCTCCATCCCTGTGGGTTGTGCCAAAATGCTAAAAAATAAAGAAGACCCATCCCCCCCAATGTGCTCAGACAAAAAATGTTGAGCCACAGGACTTTCCCTTTTTTCATTCCTAATATCAACCAAATGTTCTAATACCAGTGTTCATAGCATTCTTTTCATCTGCCCAATGTACCACTTGGTTACACTACATCCACATCCCAGAATGTAAACAACCCCACAAGATTTACAATTGAATTTATTTTTTGCTACATGCTGTATTTAATCAGGGACCCTGAAATATTCCGAATCCTATTACACACACCACAGTTACCACATGGAAATGAACCCACTACTTTTAAAGAGGAATGCCCAACCTTATTGGTCTGTTAAGTAATCCTTTCAAATTATAATATCATCTGAAGGAAAATGTGACTTTATCTGGGAATATTTTACCCAAGAACTCATATGAAGTAATCATAGACCTCAGTTCCTTAATAATTTTCCTCAAGGACTCAGAAAAATGGCTTATACCTAGTACGACATAAAACAATTTCTCTTCATCTTCCTTACAATTCAAATTCACCCAACCAGATCCAAACCTACCCCTAATGACTACTCCCTCTTGAAGAAAAAACTCCTGTTGTAGGTGAGGGGTCATATGAGGTGGCTAATGGATAGGCTAATCCAAGGGGTCAATTTAACATTTATGACCCTTTAGAGTATCCCCCTCAGAGGTTTGAGAGATTGAGAAACAAACCATCTCCTCAATACCACTTCAAACACTGGAAGGGCAGGGGACGAGGGAGAATTCAGTATTAGAAATTACCCTAGCAGCACCTATTAAGAGAGATGCTTTCAAGTTGACTTTTAATGGCTACAATATTATAGTGGCTTAGAGATAAAACAATTACACTTTGGCTTATTTTCTAAAGGGTTTAACTTTATTCCAAAAAAGAAATGTGACATCAGTAAGTTAATTACTGATGTTAAATTGTGTTTAAGGAAAAATAACTTAGAAATATTGCATGCTGGTGGTAATAACAGTAATGACCACAATGAGTTAAGGAGAAAAAGTATGTTTAATCCACCCTTACATCCCCAGTTAAGGAATTTTGAAATTTTGGTGGAGAATGCCCAAAAGGATGGTATTTTGGTGAATAATCCCACCCCCCCCATTTATCATGGGAAGAAAAAAAATTATTGGACAAATTAAGAAATAATAAATATTTAAGAGTGATGAAACCAGATAAAGAGGGAGGTACTGTGCTTATGACTAAAGTAATTTTCTGAGACCAAAATGATGGAGTTACTGGAAGATAACAGTAAATATATTTGCGTCTCCAGGAACAAAATTAATATAGCTTATAGACATATTTATTTAGTTTTAAGAGAACTCTTACTGGAAGGCCTCATACACCAGGAATTGTTTTCTTTTTTACACAATGATATCCCAGAGTGCCTTCAATTTTTAGAACATCCAAGGTGCACAAGAACTTATTGGATCATCCCCTTAGGCCCATATTCAGCGACTCCCTCTCGGCTAGATTTTTCGATGTCAAATTAAAAAGAATCCCTATGAAAGATGAGAATGTATTGAGGGAGTCCTGGGACTTTTTGAGAAATGTGAAAGTGTATTTGTTTCAAAATCATTTGTTGTTTATAACCATTGATATTGTAGATTTATTTTATTGTATTCCTCATGAGCAGGGCTTAAAATGGTTTGAGGAAGCACTTAGTATGTTTGGGAATTTATCCCATAATGATTTTGGTGTTTGCTAGAGTTTATGGAGTTGGTCCTGAAGAGCAATTATATTTTTTTGAAGGGGAGTTTTTCCAGTGGACAAGTGGTATAGCCATGGGGGCGAGATGTGCCTCAGTGTATGCTAATATTATTTTAATGATCTGGGACACAAATATATTTTTTAATTCTGAGTATATGTATTGCTGTATACTTTATAAGCAATTTTTGGATAATATAATTATTTTTTGGATAGATTCTGAAGATCGATTTAAGCAATTTTTTAACTGCATTACTGATACTAATTGTTTTGTGTTTCACATATAATACTGATCGTAAAAAATTTAATTATTTGGATGTTACCCTTTATAAACAGGATGGATGTTATAAGTCAAAATTGTATAGAAAAAAAGACATTCTTATTCTTTTCTCCATTACACTAGTGTGCACCCATACCATCAAAAAAGGAACATAATTAAGGGTCAGTATGCTAGAATTTGCAGAATGACTTCTGATAATCTTGTTTTTGAAACTGAGTCTGACATCCTAAAGAATAGAATTATTGATCATGGTTACCCTGAGGATTTGATAGATGGGGTCCATAGGGAGGCTCTTGAAAGGCGTACTGACAAGTTTAGTCCCATTTTGGGCAAAGGCCTATGTAATGAATATATTCCAAGTGGGAGCTTATTCGACAATGCATCTGGAAACCTGAATGGGTTTGCACAAACACTTATAACCGAATATAATGGGAATGTTGGTGCTATTAAATGAATTATGGAGAGTGAGTATTAGTTTAAGGGTGTGCACACTTATGCAACCACCATATTGTATGTTTTTTATTTTTTATATTTTTTTCCCCTAACAGATTTGTTTTTCAATTGAATTGTACAGGATATAGGTCACATTAAAGGTGGGAAAAGTTTTGAAATGATTTATTGTGGTCACTTTTTTGTATCACAAAAACCTGGCATTTTAACAGGGATGTGTACACTTTATATACCCACTGCGCGCATATATATATATATATATATATATATATATACATATACATGGGTTCATGTCAGTTGAATGAAAACCCATATCCCTGATAACTGGATCGTCGAGAAGGAATTGCAAACACCGCACATCCCCGACAAAGGTAAGTGAATGTATTACAGCACGGAACCTATTCCCGTGTCCATAATACACCTAAAACATTCACAAATACCTGTATAGCAGGGGGGCAAGCCCCTCTGTGCTCCCCCCACCCCCCTACTTAAATATACCAATTCCAAGATAGCACCACACTGTGGGAATGGGATTTACCAACTCCGAGATAGCACCACACTGTGGGAATGAGAATACATCCCATTCTGCACTGCTCACCATTGTCAGGGATGTGTGGTGTCGGCGATTCTGTCTCAGCGATCTGGTCATCAGGGATATGGGTTTTCTTTCAAATGACATTAACCCAACTTTAGATTTTATATATATATATATATATATATATATATATATATATATATATATATATATATGTGTGTGTGTGTGTGTGTGTGTGTGTGTGTGTGTGTGTATATCTCCAATACAGAAGGAACCATGATTGATGCTAGGAATACATATGTACCTGCCAGTTCTTTCTACACATGTGATACTAAAGGGGTGATTTAGATAGCTATGTGTAATCAGTGTCCAGCATTCTATATAGGCAAGACTGAAAGGAAATTGAGGAAACGGATATATGAGCACATATACGATATATGGTATAGCAATATAATAAGTGCTCTATATAAGCATACTTCAAATTGTCTATGTGCCAAATTTTTATTTTGTGTTCTAAATCCCTATGGATGTTTGAGGTGACCTGTGGGAAAGTAAGATTGAATACAGGGAGGTATATTGGCAACTAGTTTTGGAAGCCAATAGACCCCTGGGCTTAATTTTAAGACAGGCTCAAGGGAAACAAACATTAAGGGCAGAAAGACTAAAAGCCATCCCTTAAAAGTTTTATACATTTTAATTGGTTATATACATCCTTTATGCAGATCTTGATTTTATTTGAGTGGCATGTTTTATTTGTATTTTATATTATTGGTGGTGTGGCAGTTATATTCCACCTTTTGCAGTTTATGTTACATTGAAATTTATCTTTAAATTACTAATCTCTTGTCAGGACCCATGTGTTCATCAGCAGTTGAAGTCTGCTCACTGCAAACTCGGACAACTCTGTAGTCCACGGCTAACATCCCACCCACACAGTCTAGGAAGGAATTGGTACTGCAAAACTAAACCAAGGCTATACCCTTTGAGCTTGAAGAGTAGGCACACTCAGGCAACTCTGTATTCCATGGCTAACACCCCACCCATACAGTCTAGGAAGAAATCAGTACTGCAAAACTAAACCAACAATATACCCTTTGAGCATGAAGAGCAAAGTCAGTCCTCCCAGGCAGTATTCATGTATGTGTTATGATAGTGAAGCTTTAACATTAGCAGTGTTACTTAGTAGTTCTTAGAGTACTAACAGCACTGACTGACCCTTGACCCCCCCCCATCCCAGCTTGTGTAGTAATCCTAACTGTCCACTAAACAGTATACACTTAATTCAGGTCCTTCCTATTCTCTGTGATTAAAAATTAACCCTCAAGCAGCCCTTTCAGTGCTGTTTGCCTTAGGTATGCATCACTTGAGCCCCACCTGTTTATTTGCATCTCTATACATTGCCCATTCATTGCTAGTGTATCTCCCTACTCTAATCTGTGCACAAACCAGCTACTAATAAGCAAATCAATGTGAAGACACACTCCCAACCTTAATATGCTTTGCTGTCTTTTCTCTCCTTCATTTTACAGGTAGTGTTTGTTATTACTACTCACCCCCAATGAGGCCTTCACCGATAGTTTTCCACTGCTTGCCTCTCTGGTCTGGCTAGTTTCTTTACATTGCACCTGGTTCACACCCTTTTTGCTACCCCCCACCCCCAATACTATGTACATATTAGAGTCATGCTGTTTATGAAGCTATCTTAAAATTACTACTCTCCAATCAGGACAGAAGTGCTCATCAGCAGTTAAAGTATGCTCACTGTTAAGCCATCAGATACTTACCTGGCAATCCACAGTTTGGAAGGGTTTAAGCCCCACTCTGTTCACCCATGCTACGCATGGGATCACTTCACATGCCACCCTGCCCCCTAATTCCACCCACCCCCACTACATCTAGATTTATTCTAGGCACTAACCCCTCCCAATAACCAGCAACCAATCAAAACAATATGGTAACTTATCTCCTCTAATGCCCACAGTACACCACCCACTTCCAATCTAACTGCTCACCTGACACAGTCATGCTGCTATCCAATGTACTTACACTCCTTACCTGCACTTTTCTTGCACACCTTACATCCTACCAGAACTCCATAATAGACACACCCCACTATCACTGCACCCTTACTCTCACTTCTATCCGTCACCCACCTAACCTACTAATTACCCTTGTCATGCCATCACAATCTCCATCCCAACCCAATACACCCACCATACTACCAGTCACCTGTTACATTCAAACAAAAATATCTCTAAAATATGACAGGTTAATTACCAGATTTATAAAACTTATGTTTACCGTCCTATTTAAATTAGACCTCAGTGGTGATATCCACCCTAACCTTGTTCCTAATATTACCAACGCCTCACCTAAAAATCTGCCTAATAGCTGCTCCTTCTCGCAACTAATATCCAACAGAAAGCCATCTGACCTCCCATTCATGTGATTAAATATCAGAAGTTTAACTAATAAAACCCATAACCTAAATGCCAACATAGCTTTATACTCTACTGATATTCTCATCCTGACTGAAACCTGGATCAAACCTCACATCAAAACTGAAGAAATACTCCCAACAGATTATAACATTCTCAAGTAGATAGACTACCTAAGGAAGGGGATGGTGTGGCTCAAATGTTTAAACACCACCTCAACATCCAGATCCTAAACACATCTGCCCCCCCACCCACATTGGAAATGAAGAAATCCTATATGCCAACCTCAAACTAAAACCCAAATAAAACAATCAACATCACAGGCCGCTACTTCCCACCTGGCCAAAACATCCCACCCATGGAAAACCTCCTGAACTGGGCTAATCATTCCCTACCCCAGGAAACCATAATCCTAGGTGATTTTAATATGAACTGGCTATCTTGTAGCAACAATCACCCAGCCCACCACCTAAACCTTCATAGTTTCTCCCAACTAATGCAGTCACCTACCCGGATAAATAAAAACTCTAACAAACATACTACTCTCGACTGGATATTAGTCAATAAAGACCCTCACTCATTCTTAGTTGGCTGTCTACCAGACAGCCTCAATGACCACACTCCAACATTCCTTTTGGAACACCACTTAAATTGTGCTAAACCCATCATCTATAGGCAAATCCGAAATTAGGTCAACTTTAACCCTCTCTCCTTTATCTCAAGACTTCAAAAATGTGATTGGACATCACTAAAGTACCTCAGTCTGGATGAAGCCATCCACTTCTTCAGTAGCACCTTCCTAAACATCCTAAACACACATGCCCCATAAGAAATGCCAGATTCAAAACACAGTCCTCCCCTTGGCTACAAAAAAGAACCAGGGCACTAATGAAAATCAGAGATAAGGCCTGGGAGCACTGGCACTTAACAAAACCCCCCTCCTCTAGACAGTAATTCTTAGAGATGAGCAACAAGGTAAAAAAGCAAATAAAAGAAGATAAAACTCAATATTATCTGTCTGCCCTAACTCCTGCCATCACAACCCTAAGCAATTCTGGTCCACAATAAACTCCATTCTCCATCCAGGTAAAGTAGGCACCCCACCCCCCCAGCCCCACTAACCCTTCCTCCAGCAGTATTGCTTATTCATTCAAAAAACATTTTACTGTAACCATTCTGTCTTTGACTAAATGACACAACCCTCTAACAACCCTCCCTACATCAAAATCAAATACCCTGCCCACAGTCTTTTCTTTTTCATCAGTACCTACCTCCTAAATATAAAATGTCTATTGAAACTTAAGCCTACAAAATTTGCAGCTGACAATCTCCCCTCTGAATACCTAAAAATAGCAGCAGAAGCCCTAGCTTATCCAGTCTCTGTCTTTTATCAGAAAGCTATGTCCCCACACTGTGGAAAATATCCCACATCATTCCTCTCCATAAAGGTGGCTCCTCCACTGAACTTTCCTATTACCACCCAATAGCCATCTTTTCTCCACTTTCCAAGATACTTGAGAAATACATCCATTCTCAAGTCTGAGACTACCTCTTAGCTAATATCCTCCTCTTCAGCACCCAGCATGGCTTCAGGCCATTCCACAACAAAACTATCCCCTTGATCTCTTTCACCAACACTATTCTTCATCATAAAAATAATGGCCTGTTCTCTGCTATATTTCTGGATCTACCCAAGGCTTTCGACATGGTCTCACACAAACTACTAATCTCTGTTCTCACTAACCTAACCTTTTCCCAATCAGCTGCTGATTGGTTTCACAACTAACTGTCTGCCAACAATCAGTTGTCTGGCATAAAGACCTCTCCTCGACTTCCTGTAACACTTGTTGTTCCCCAAGGCTCCTGATCTATTCACAGCCACATAGCATGCTTCTCTTATATCTGCTCAGCCCCAACTATACCTGAACTTCACAAAATCACACAGGAAGTCTTTTCATCTGTAGAACACTGGCTACCTAATACAAAGTTATTACTCAACCCGAGCAAGACTAAACTCCTTATCTTCCAACCCACTAAATCTATCCCCCACTTTAATATTCTAGCCAAAGACAATACCATCATCTCCAAAACAGAACACACCAAACTACTTGGTGTTGAGATCAATAATCTCAGATTTGGCACTCACATTTCTCTCACTATAAAAAGTTTCACAAAAAACTAGGTGCATTGTACAGAAACAAAATTCCTCATCAAGACAGACAGAATTTCTGCTGCCAATTCTCACCTAATCTCCACATTACTCTACACCTCTCCTGTACTTACCTACCTTTACCTATCTTAGGCAAACAGACCTAAACAAGCTCGAGGCTTGCTGCAATAAAATTGCTAAGTTTGCCACTGGTGCATCTTTTCGCAGCCACTACTGTATGTCACTTAGAGAACTTGATTGGCTTGAACTCCCTCAACTTCTTCACCTGAATCAACTTTGTCTCACCCACAAGTTAATAAACCATCCTCTTAAAGTCCCATTCCTTCAAAACTTTCACCAGCCCTACTGCTCCACTACACCACTATGCTCCAGCAGCAAAAATCTACTTCTAGTGACCAAACTCAAGAACTCAGCGGGAGAAGCACTATTCTCCTGTGGGTCTATATTATAATATCAACTGTTCAATCTAAATTAAATAAAAATATCCCTACAAGAAAAAAAAAAAACAAAAAAAAAACTAACAAGTGTAGGCAGGGAGGCAAGCTTCGCTGCACACCCCACACCCACCGCTACTTAAATATACCAACTCCGAGAATGCACTACATTGAAGTAAACAGAAATCTCCCCCTATGGAGATTTTCCGTTTAAACATTTGATGTAGTGCGCTTTTGGTAATCTCATGTCGACAATATTGTATTCGATATTGTCAGACTTCGAGATTATAATATAGACCCTTCTCCTGCAACATATCCAGATTATGGAACAATCTCCCCCTCTCTATAACCACACTACCTTCTTGCAATCACTTCAAGACTGCACTAAAAACTCACTTAAAAAGGCTCTGGTTATGCCCATGCATCAATCCTGACTAGTGACCCTCCTTTTTACCTCCCCTTCGTCTCACCTCCGATAGCCACCCTACCTCACATCATCTGATCATTGCATTCCTCCCTCTGCAAGATCTGGCTCACCCTTTGCCCTCCCCTTCCCACCTCACTCAATCTCTCAGACCTGTCATAACATGCTTAACTACCTCAGTTCATCTAAACTCCAAATACATATCCAATTGACTTATACCTAATTTCCTCTCACTACCACGTATACTACTCACTCAGTATCCTCTCTTACTCCTCTATTTTCCCTTTCCATCCAATTAGCCTTTCTAGCTTGTTCCACCTTCGTGTGGAGCACCTGCTTTATATCAGTTTGAGTTTAGTGCAATATATAAGATTTAGGTATATAAGTTTAGAACAGTATCCATTTGAGCTTCGTACTATCTGTATATACATCCTACCTTTATTCATAGCCTCTAGCAAGATCTTGGTTTATCTGTTCATTGCTATGTTTCATATTGTATGCATAGCTAATGTTTGCTGCAGTATGCATTATTTGCTATTGTATGTATATTCAACTGTTCTTCATGTACTCTGCTGCTCATTTATTGTTCTGCCTGAGCTTTTCTCTCTGGGCTTCCACTGAAAAAAGATGCGTGTCCAGTTGGAATTTCCCAGTAAACAAATGTAAATAAATCTTCTTCTTTCGGATTTTCCCGGTTAGGGGTCGCCACAGTGGATCACCTGTCTGCTCATGATTGGCAGTGGAGTTTTATGGTGTTGAGTTGCCAGCCTGGCGCCCAACCTTCCACAGAAGACACACACACACGCACTCACACCTAGGGCCAATTTGGAGTGCCAATCTGCCTACAGCATGTGGGAGGAAACCGGACCACCTGGAGGAAACCCACATGACCACAGGGAGGACATACAGACTCCACACAGAAGGCACCCCAGCTGAGGATCGAACTGAAGAACCTCTTGCTGTGAGGCAGCAATGCTAACCGCTGCACCACCATGGCTAATCTGTACCATGTCTTTCTGGATTATATGGGGAATTTTATATATGACCCCTTGATGGCATTATTATATATTTTTATATTGTATATATTTTTTTAATTATAGTAATGTAGATTGGATCTTTTTTATGTCTTGAATGGATTTTAAGTCCATTGTGCATTAGCACTTTTTTATTAACTCAGTTATTTTATTGGCTGGTGGTTAATTAATTCTTCTATAAAGTGGGGGACGTATTTGGTTTGAGTAATGCATCTAATGAAGTCCAGGAAACAAAAACATGTTGATTTGTTAAGCGTTAATGCATGGTTGTTTATTTTTGCTTCTTTGATTTATTAAAACAGTACTCCAATCTTGTGTTTGCATGGTCATTCAGTGCCTTTTGTTGTTTATTTCTTATTTATATTTCACATGTGCACACTCTTTTTAACATAAAAGTATATTGAAAGGGCAATACATTCTGGGGTCGAGGATGACCTCTACAAAACTTGATTTTATGGCTGAATGTAACAAGTTGAATGAGATGTTTTTGGAAAGGAAATACCCCACTGAATTAATTGAAGTGACAAACGAGGGTAAGAAAGGAAGGAGTGGAAAATATGGTCCAATTTTGGGTCAAGAACAGGTGACCATAGGAGACAATAGGGGGCATGATAGTATAGCTGAGGTAGGTCAGGGAGGGGTTTAAGGAACTTATATTATGAATTTTAACAATGATAATAAAGTCATTAGAGCAATTATTTTGGCCAGCTTAGAGCAATTATTTTGGCCAGCTGAAATACGTTTGCTTTCTACTCTGATTTGGAAGATTTAATTAAGAAGGCATTACATTTTGTGTATAAGAAAGGGAATAATGTTAAGGATTTATTAGAAAAGTGGTCGAGAAAGAAAAGTAGGAAGAATGGTACCATCAAATGTGGAGCTTGTTCTCAATACCCCTACATGTTAAGCAGAGATTCTATATATATTCAGTCGATGGATAGGGGGATTGAGGCCAATAAGTATTTTAACTATAACAGTATGGGTATGGTATATGCTGCTACATGTAAAGGATGTGGGGCATTTTATATAGGAAAGACCATTAGGAAATTAAGGAGGAGGGTGTATGAACAGCTACACAATATTCAAGATAAGGATATAAACAACACATTATATAAACTTAGTTAAACTTGCCTTTCAGCAAGTTAGTTTTTTTTTTTTTTTTTTTTTTTAGAAGAGATAGAACAATACCCTAGAGGTGAGCCCTGGGAAACAAAAACAGTATAGAGGACTTTTTTGGCGATTAGTTTTGGAAGCGAATAAATTCCCAGGGTTGAATGAGAACATCTCTTTAGTCCCAGGGTTGAAATTAAGGGCAGCTAAACTTTAAAATTTTAAAACTTACTAATAACATCCAAAAAGAAGCCAGCACTTGGTGGTGTGAGTAAACAGCATATCCTTTATTAAAATAATAGCAAAACAGACCACTTTCAGCATGAAAACCTTAGCCTTCCTCAGTGTAGAAGAGACTTGCACAAAGACATTATTTTATATGCAAAAATCCAACAAACACAGAATCCATTTGGCTGATCATAATTGTCCATTAAGTCCAGGTGGAAATAATCCACCCAGTCTAATTATCCATTTACTCTCATTATTTAATATTGTATGCCAGCCAATTACATTTTGTTTGTTTGTACTCCTTTGTTTACTGTTTTCAGCATCAGGTTAACCTTACAGGATGGGTTTATGATCACAAATTGTGACTTTTTAGTTCTTAAGGACATTATTTACATCATGTTGTTCTTCTTATCATTTTTCATTGTAAGGGGATGTTGAACTGGCCAGTATTTTATGTATAATTCAATGAGCAGTGGGAACTAACTACAAACTTTCTTTTCAGAGGAAGGTGGAAGGTTTTCGGACATTCTACATGATCAATGACTGAACCATTGGTTGGTTATGGTTTTATAGCATATGGAATGGATGGAACATACCTATACGGTGACGGTGGGTTCTTTTATTTTGTTAACTCTCTTCATTTGGGAAAACATTTTTACATGGTGACAAGGAAATGCTCTTCAGTATACACTGTGTCAGCTAATTCAATTCTCATTTGATATTGATGTTTTGATACAATATGTTTATATCATAGGCACATGAATGTTCATGGATATGAATGTATTGTGCTTCAACCATATGTTTTGTGGGAGAGAGTTTGGTTCATCTGAATCTGTTATGTATATATACCACGGGGTTGGAGTTTAATTTCATGGTTGTTTGTTTACTTGAGTCTTTGGACATTATCAGACTCTATTTTGATCTTGTTTTACTGATCGTAGGATTCATTCTAATATCTTTTCAACTCAAATGTGATATTAACCATCTGCTTAAACTATAGTGCATTTACCTTATTGGTTTTATGATTGAGACCATGGGGACACACAGCACTACTTGTTTTGTGATTGGTGCACATATATTTCAGCAGTTGCTACTATTGTGTTCGATGACTAAGATGGTGTCTTTATACCTATAGTGAATGTAGTAAGCCTTTATGACTATCGGGACACATAGTGCTACTGAAGTTAGTGCACTTATATATACGCAGGTTACAGGCATAGTAGGGGCTATCATGGTGTCCCTCGGTCGATTTTTAATATAGGGGTATCAGTTGAATTGAGTTTTGGCCCATTACAGTTGGTTGGTTTATTATCAATACAACAGTTACTCATTCTATATTTTTATATATTTATTATATGGTAACATACTTGATTTGATTCAACAGTGCCACTCCATTGCAGGCAGATTTTTTTTAAGGGTTCACACTGTTGGTTTCATTTGTGACATATTCTGTGTTATATTTATGGGCCACTTTTGACTACTGGATTGAGAAGGTGGTAATTTCATTTCCGAGTGTATTTTGGTTGATCCATTCATGTTTAGGATATAGCCTACTTTGAGCTGTGGATTTGGTTTGAGCAGTTTATTACATAATCAATTTTTTTCTAATAATTCCAGGGGGCTATTAACAATATTAATACTCCTTATTACCATGGATTTCAATTCGCAATGATTTGAGTATTTTTGGATTGGGTGATCATAATGGCACACAGGCCACATCTGACCAAGTTGAACATACTCCTGATTGTAGTGATATTTTTTTCAAACTATCTAAAAGCATGAAAGTGCTAAGGACTAATGTCTGGCACTTGAGGCTTTTTAAAGCCTATATGGCAAAAAATATCAGTCCTAGGGGACTTCAAGTGGTCATACAACCACTAGTACATCTTATTGATCAGGAATTGGAGGAACAATGGGCTGGCATTCAACAACAAGCTGCCATGGGTTTTGTAGAGGCTTTAGCCTCCTATTATGATAGATGTATTAATACTGGGTTGTCAGAGGTCACCCAAATTTGTGAACAGACCAAACAGTTTGAAGGTCAGGCTAACTATCATAATTGCCTCCAGCAATTGGGCCAAGATTTATTGTCTTTAGAAAGACAGCTTAAAGAGAAAAAAACTACATAAATTTATCAGGGACCAGGCAGATTATGAGAGGGGTAGGCCGTTTGGCCCCCTAAAAAATGTTAAATTTGTTAATTCAGGGCCCAAATCTGGTAAAAGGAAATGCCCCAGATCAATCTTCAGGAAACCAACCTCCCCCTTTGGGGGTACTTCTGGGGATGAATCCTCATCTTGTACAGAATCTGAAGTAGCATATACGCAGGGCTCACCCTCAGCCAAACTCACAAATAGTGATGTCCCTTTAGGGTCAAAACATGCCGGGCAGGGCATAAGCATAAAATACATCCCGAATGTGGAGACACTACTTCATATGATGAGCAACAAGTGATAGAGCAGAATGTTTAACACATCATCACAGGTTTTTAACAACTAGCCAGAAGGATTTGCTAAATAAAGGCTTGAATTTGGTACCGGCATTTTTTGTTCATGGGGAGGATTTTGTTAATGATGTATACTCCTTTGGTCGCATGTTGAACCTGAAGTTATTCTTTAAGGATGATGTAAATAATGTTAATAATGATCTGTTTTGGTTTCAGAAGTCTAACTTTGTGTCACCCATGCATCCCACACTACAGCTTTTTATTAACGGGGTTCTCAAAGATCTTCATGATAATTATGGGAAGGGTTCTTCCAAAACACACAGTCTCTCTACTGAAGAACAAGAGGCATTGCAGCATCTCAAAGATAATACTGATATTGTGGTTCTACCTGCTGACAAAGGTGGCACAGTTGTGGTCATGGATTGAGATCAATATAACACTGAGGCCCGTAGACAGCTAGGAAACTACACTACATGCCCATGCCTTTAGACCCAAGATCCATTTTCAAAAAGGAGATTGATGCATTCATTAATCTGGCGGTTGAGGAAGGAATTATTTCTAAGGCCACTTCTAAACATTTAATAGTTTCGGATCCCGAGAGACAATGTCTATATCGTTTACCAAAGATCCACAAATCCTTATCCGACCCTCCAGGCAGGCCTATTGTCTCAGGTAAAGGCTCACTGACTGTACCTTTGTCAGTTTTTCTCACCAAGTATTTAAGACCATTACTGAAATTTGTTAGGGCTAGAATACAGGACACCACAGAATTTTTACAGATCTTAGCAGATGCCCAAATGGAGGAGTATTGGTACTTATGTACTTTGGATGTTACGGCTCTTTATACCAATATTCCATACTGGACTGAGCTCATGGCTATTGAATATCGGTTGCACTGGCTTTAATACTTTTATTGGCTTTACTGAAAAAGTTCTCACGATGAATGTTTTTTGCAAACACAGGGGACAGCCATGGGGGCATCCTTTGCTCCTATATATGCCAACCTTTATATGGCTTTTATAGAAGATCAGCTTATCTATGACCCCCTTCACAATATTTACCTACCTGAGATTGACATCTGGTGTCACTATTTGGATGATTTCTGGTTGGTTTGGAAAGGGAGATTTGGAATACTTGCATGGATTTATCCAATACCTTAATGATACTAAGTAGAGTCTGCAATTCCCAGGTCATCAGGACAAAAAGCAGATCACCTTTTTGGATGTATTGGTTACTAAGAACCCTGATGGGACCCTAGACACTCAGGTTTTTTGCAAATTTCCACAATTAAATTCCATATTACATGCCACTAGCTTTCACCCCCAACATGTCATGCGTAACATCCCCAAGCCACAGTTTACCATAATTAAAATGATTTATTCTGATGCTAATCAATATGAGCATTCTAGAAGGGACATGGTACAAAGATTTAAACGTAGGGGGTATAAGCCTGGGGCCATTATCATGGCTTGCCATGAAGTAGCCAGTAAGGATAGGTCTGATTTGATACAATATCAAGATAAATCAATAGTTGCCTGTTCTCCACTGAGGCTTATTACTACTTTTGGTTGGAATACTGATACGTGTTGTGAGGTTGTCCAGTGCAATTGGAATATTCTTCAGTCAGATGAGAAACTGAGGCATCTCGTCAGTGGTAATTGTCGTTTTGGCTTTAGAAGAGGTAAGACCGTGGGTTCCTACCTCAAGCACTATAAGCATGGATCTGTTGGTATCAGGGGTACCAAGCAGGTCACCTTGAAGGTAGAGGACATTATTGGGTGTTATCCATGTGGCCATTGGGTGCACTGTAACAGGACCTACCAAATTAAAAGTTTTAGCAGTCGCAATACATCTAAGGTATATGACATTTGTTTTTTTGCAGGTTGCTCATCGGATTGGGTGGTATATCTTACCACTTGCTCCTGCTTTGCCTTCTATGTTGGCCAAACATCCAGACCTCTAAAGCACAGGATCAGTCAACACTTGACCGATATTAAACATAGAAGGGTTACCAATGCTTTACACAAACATGTTTTGACACATCCATCTGCCACTTTTGAGTTCACTGTTATTGATATGATTCAGGGAAGAAGGAATAATGTAATTGGCTGGCATACAATATTAAATAATAATGAGAGTAAATGGATAATTAGACTGGGTGGATTATTTTCACCTGGACTTAATGGACAATTATGATCAGCCAATTGGATTCTGAGTTTGTTGGATTTTTGCATATAAAATAATGTCTTTGTGCAAGTCTCTTTCACACTGAGAAAGGCTAAGGTTTTCATGCCGAAACTGGTCTACCTTGCTATTATTTGAATAAAGGATATGCTGTTTTACTCACACCACCAAGTGCTGGCTTCTTTTTGGATATCACAATTGCTTCAGCCTTGCACTGCTGTACTTGCAGCGGCGTGCACATTGTAAAACTTATTAATAAAAGAAAAAAATATGTTTTTATAACCGGTGCTGTCCCTTTCTAAGTTCATGCACTTGAAACTAACTAAAATTTGGTTTTAAAGTTTTTTTGACTCAGCCACTAGATGGTAGTGTTGATTTAAATTTGTAGATGTCCTCCATTGTTTTATACGAATAAAAGATTTTAAATTTATATAGGTTTTAATGTTTAGGGTAGAGAACAAATGGAGCATATTGTAAAATTGTTTTTAAGGTGTTGCACAACTATATGATTAATGTGAGGGGAACATGTATGTATTATTTTTAATTATATTTTTAAATACATTTTAAGTGCTCAGTGTTCATGGGGTTGTCAATTGAATGATTAAAAAAACAATCATTCAATTAAAAACTGTTTAATTGCATTTGAGAATGGTATATATATAGAAGGTAGAGAGTGTTATGTTTATTGTTTGAAGTCCTGCCTTTGTGCATAAAAATATGGTGATACTTTAAGCATTTATTTTAATAAATTATGTTCTACTGACCACCCAGGTTTTGGATATTATTGAGAACTCTTTCTTGACTTCTGCGGTGCTAATTGGCTGGTTTATTGGTTTATATATATATATATATATATATATATATATATATATATGAGTGTGTCTAACTAGACTAGAGAGGGTAAGAGCTGAATTAAAGATGGAAGGGACTAGAGGTAGGAAAAGGAGCAAAGAAATGTGAATGTGCCAAAAAGCAGACATTATATAGGAATTATATGTCAAAAACAATGATAACCATTTGGAAAATGGAGGAAATAAAATTGTGGGAATCTAGTGGGTATGATCAATGTAATCTGAACAATGGCATCATCCTTGATAATGCATGTGGCCAGCCATTTAATAAAATGTATATGGAGTTGAATATGTAAAGAAATAAATATAGCTTTGTGGTTAATTTGTATGGAACCAATGATTGCCCGTGACTGTGCATGTTACATTACAGAGATGTGCAAGGGAAAGGGGCAATAAAAGAGAGCAATTACTGATGAAAGGAGAGACAAAGGAAGAACTACTGTAAACTGATGACAGGGGTTAATGGACTATTAAAAATAAAGGTAAATAAATGACAACAGAGTGCAAACCATGGGTAGAGAGAGAGGAACGACTTTGAACTGAACTATATGGCAGATTGGAAGATTATACATTAGATGACAAAAGATTCTGAAGGATGTTTCAGAGCTAAAGGAAGAGTGCAACTTGAATAAAGTCAAAGTAAGATCAGCAAGTACACGTGCAATTTAGTGGTGTGACATGCACATACCATCAATGTTCAAGACAAGAAAAGATGTGCCAATAGAAAAGTGAAAAGGTGTCGATAACAGATAGCAAGAAACAGTCTATGGGATTTGAGAAAGACAGGCTACAGAGAGGTGAAAATCAAAACAGGAATTGGGAGGAAAAGGAACCACAACATGTGAACAAATAGGAAGCAATACACAATTTGTGTCAGTTTCTAAAACGATTATGAAATATTTTCATCAGGAATAAAGTTCTACACCAGTGAGTCTGTTTTCCAACAATAAGGAAGAGAGAGAATAATAGCCTTATCAAAAGCTTACTTGCAAGGATGACGAAAAAGAATGCACATGCAGGACAGTAAGATAAGGGAGGAAATATGAAACTACTAAATATTAGCAAGGAATGTGACACAAGGACTAGGGATTTGATGCAAAAAGAAAGGAAGTAGGAACATCCATACTAAAGTATAAAAATAAGCATAATGTGAAAGTGAGATACCACAGTGAGAGGGCGGATTAGAATCTGCTAGAAAGAGAATGAGGGAGGGTTCAGAGCTGAATCCAGCACTAGGTGATCTATGCAGTCACCTAGTCTGATGAAGCAGATTGTATCCATGAAAGCGCTCACTTATGTCTACTTTTTTAAGTATTAAAAGGTTTTTGCACAGCCGTGTGTCACCAACGTATACCTTCCGCTTTTCTTATTCATATTTTTTACTGTTGGTTACTATATCAGGTGCTTGGGATATTATTTTATGCTTTGATCTATGCAGTCACCAAGGGTCCCAAGGGATTGGGGGCCCACTAGCCAGAGAAAGGGGACCACTGACCAAAGCGTGCCAGAAAAATGTACATTTCTTCCGTAAGAATACACTGTGTACATTACATTTCTTCCTCAAGAACACATGTAGAGTGCATCCTTAGTTCAACACATGCACATTTAAACTGAAATAGAGCATGCTATTGATTTTTAAGAAATGAGCTACGTTACTGCTGGACAAACGTAAAGAATGTGTCACGTCATGAAACAATAAGTTAGTGGAGAAACTGTGTGTGTGTGTGTGTGTGTACTGCCAGTACAGGACGGTACAGCCTGAATCCTCTACACCAACTGCCAAACCGTCACTTTAGTGCATTTTCAAGGAATGTTGAATTTCAAGGGAAGGGAAGTTTACTGTTGCTCATGCTAAGTCAGTTTTCAATGTGTAACTGTTTTGTTTAGCAAATGGCCATCATCAATCTTTGTGCTATAAATTTTAAAAGAAGTGTTAGTAGCACAATAGGTAGCATACTTGTTTGTGCAGAAGACTATGGGTTCTATTCTCGTACCATGTAGGTAAAGTACTGATATTGGAGTGCCTCCCTTTAGGGTGGAGAGGGGTGCTGCATTCCAAAGTGTGCCTTCTGTTGGATGAAATGCTTAGTAACTATGAATCTGTTGCTGATTTGATACTCATTCCCTATTGCAGTATTACCCGCATACCATTTTTTTTTAAATGTAACATTGGCAGTTAATACTTCAAGGGCAACATACACTGAATTGTTACATGAAACACTGAAATGTGAAGTTAATTGCCAGCAGCAGCCTGTTCATTAGTTATAGATCTCTTTAATGTGGAATTATTCAGATGACTTTTACTTTTGCAGGGATTATGCACATTGACCGATATTGGTGGATTGAAATGACAGAAGTCTGAGTGGCCTTTTGTGGTTAAAATGTTCTGTAGTGGGTAGTTTTGTCCTTACTGGTTCATACATTTTTTCATTGTTTACTGGAAAAATGTTTAAACCTACAAATTTAAAACACACATGGGTATTTCCCTCAGGAATATAATTTAATACAACCAGGACGGTGCATCATAGAACACATGCATGTATGCATGGACTAAAATATATGTGCAAGGTGCCTATGATTTGTAAACAGCCCAAAGGTAAAATTAATCCACCTCTGGCCAGATGAAAATACTTTGAATGTGGGTTTCAATGCTGTTTCATTGAATGCGAGTTTCAAGAGGAGAGAAGCTCACTGTTCATGCTAAATCTGTTTTCATTGCAAAATTGTATAGTTTTGCTTAGCAAATGCCTATCAGTGTTTGTGCTATAAAATTTGAAATGAGTTTTAAATAGCTCTCATCATTGTAGAAGTATAGAAGAAAATAGTATGCACAGTGACAGGTTTGAACAGTGTTTATGGTAACTGGGGAGAAGTAGCTAAGCAATGGACACTGGAATGCCTGTGGTTGCTGCCAGAAGGAGGGCTGATCTGTTACCCTGCCTAGGGCCCCACTTGACCATGATCCAGCTCTTAGAGGGGTTATATGGTTATGATCCCAGATTGGAGCAAGATGAATAAAGGAGGAAAAACATTACCAACAGAGACAGTTATAAAAGGATCAGCAGAGAAGACTAGGGATTTAGAAGAACGGAGAAGGATTAAGAGTTGAGACAATCACCTACATACTAAAAGTGGGTTTGTGGAATTCATAACATTTTAAGAACAGAGGGCAGCACAAACATATATGAAATGATAATAAAAATGTCAACACAGTTCAACAAAGCAACCAAGATAATCCAGATGACATAAAAACATGTACTTTATTCGATAAAAGTGCACACGGTAAGCGCTTTCACTTAATCAGCTTCATCAGGCCATATAACAGCACCATAAAACAAAGGTCTATTTACTGCAATTCAAAATCTCATGATCCAATCAGAGTCCAAGGAATTGTTAGCTGGCAAAATGAATCAACTAGCTAAGATGCTCCCTTAAAAAAATACCACTTAAGAAACATAAAACGCTTATAACTAATAGCATAAAGAGCATCTCTGTACATCTCTAAATCAATATAGACTTATAACAACATGATAAGATGGTCTTACTCTAAATGTGCAAAGTCTAAAAACAATGACAAAAATAAAGAATTATAAAAGTGTAAATATATATATATATATATATATATATATATATATATATATATATAATATAAATGCATTACATAATATATGTACATATATATGTAAATATAAATATATAAAAGTATATATATACATATAAACATATAATTTCCGTATTCTTCGTTTTTCGACGTTGCTAATATTATTGATTTAGTGTATATATCTCTAACAGATGTATTTAAAGGAGGCCTGATTACTAAAGAAACCTATGAATATCTTGTAGTTATGAATCCACTCATTCCTATAATTCAGAGGCTACCCAAAATGCATAAAAATCCAACCGATCCACTAATGAGACCCATAGTAGCAGATGGAGGTTGGGCAACTGAACCCCTTTCGGTCTACGTTGAGAAATATCTAAAACCAATGATTAATTCCAACAAATTTATACTTAGAGATTCTAAGCAATTCTTAATTGATCTTTATGATTATGTTAAAGGCCTGCATGACCTAGAAGGTATTTTGTTTGTAACTTTAGATGTACAATCTTTATTTACAGTGATACCAAATGAACTTGGTATTCAATTTGTGCATGATTATTTATCGCAACACAGTGAGTTGTCTTTAGTCCAAATAGATTTAATAAAATTATTTCTTGAATTAATTTTAGAGAATAACATCTTCATATTTAACAGTGATGTTTTCTCCCAGTGTGATGGGGTTGCCATGGGAACCCCTTGTGCAAAGAGTTACGCTAATATGTTTCTGGCACACTGGGAGAACACTGTATTATTCCATACTGATGAGTTTAAGGCTAAAGTTTTGTTTTATCAATGTTTTGTCGATGATCTCTTCCTTTTGTGGAGAGGCAATGTGGAAGAGTTATATGTATTTTACCTTTACCATATTATGAATTCACTTACTAGTTGCTTGAAATTTACCTTGAATTGGTCTGCTACACGTATAGAATATTTAGACCTTTATATTGAAAAACTACCTAATGGCCTCATTAATACAGGTGTCTTCCAAAAAAGTTGCTATAGGAATTCCCTGTTATTCAGGACCAGCATGCATCCAGAATATACTTTTAGGAACCTTATTAGAGACCAAGGCGTTAGGACCTCAAGGTTAAATCCCTTAGATAACCGTTTTCAAGATGAACTTGGAGAGTTGGAAAACAAATTACTAACTAGAGGGTATAATAAGGAAGAAGTTGCTGAATCTCTATGTGATATTAATATATTGAGACAGGGCATAGCAGCACCATATTTTGGTCCTTTGAGTTCTGCAGTAAATCTATGTGAACACACTGAGAAAACCTCTCTCAAAGTGCCTCTATTCTATACCTCAGATAATAAAGAGCTAAGAAGAATTTTTGGTAAAAACTGGTCCATTCTTCAAGTAAACAAAGATATAAAAGGAATTGTGGGAGAATATCCAAGATTTTTGTATAGGAATCGAAAAAATTTGAAAAGGTTGTTATGTTATCAGAACTCCCCAATAACTATTAATAGTCAAGGTCATACAATTCCCTGTGGTGATTGTAATTTTTGTACTTATATTGAGACACAAGAAAAATGTTGCCATCCAAATACACACAGAGAATTTATATTCCATGCTGAGGCCACATGTAGAACTCCGAATGTGGTCTATTTGGCAGAGTGCCAGGTATGCCATTGTTTCTACGTTGGGAAGACAAATAGACCTTTTAAGGATAGGATTCGAGAACACCTTTATAATATCAGGAGAGGTTCCGATAATAATGCACTTGCAAAACATGTCAGCAGGCTTGATGATAGCCATTATTTTTTATTTAGGCTTATTGAGGTTATTACACCTAGTATTTGAAAAGGTGATATCAGTAATCATACTGAGTTTAGGGAGAATAAATGGATCATAACTCTTAGGGCAGATAGGGGCAGTGGTTTAAATGAGAGGGCTTCCAGCAAACCTCTTCTAAAAAATGAAGAATACGTAAATGATATGTTTATATGTATATGTATATATATATATATATATATATATATATATATATATATATATATATATATATATATATATATATATACTTTTATATATTTATATTTACATATATATGTACATATATTATGTAATGCATTTATATTATATATATATATATAGTTACACTTTTATATTCTTTATTTTTGTCATTGTTTTTAGACTTTGCACATTTAGAGTAAGACCATCTTATTATGTTGTTATAAGTCTATATTGATTTAGAGATGTACAGAGATGCTCTTTATGCTATTAGTTATAAGCGTTTTATGTTTCTTAAGTGGTATTTCTTTAAGGGAGCATCTTAGCTAGTTGATTCATTTTGCCAGCTAACAATTCCTTGGACTGTGATTGGATCATGAGATTTTGAATTGCAGTAAATAGACCTTTGTTTTATGGTGCTGCTATATGGCCTGATGAAGCTGATTAAGTGAAAGCGCTTACCGTGTGCACTTTTATCGAATAAAGTGCATATTTTTATGTCATCTGGATTATCTTGGTTACTTCGTTGAACTGTGTTGGCATTTTTATTGTGATTATAATTCTATACAATGGAGCATTTATCTTGTGTGTGTCCTGCTACTTCTCTCTTTAACATATATGAAATGATAATGTGGAGGTGAGCTATGCCTTTTCTACTTTACATTTCCTTCTTTGGGATATTTTTCAGATTGCCAGAAAGCTTATGATGTGCTCTGTATAGAATGTTCATTAAAGAAACTGATAAAGTAAAAAGTAAATCACAGCTAATAATACAGGATGCAAACAAAAAAATGAAAAGAGCTTCAGGGATACCATTGCAGATTCTCTGGTTTGGAATTATTTCATTCAAACATGGAAGATTTGAAGGAGTTTCTGACACTCTGACTCTGTGGAAGAGAAATAAAACTGCAGTTGTGAAGAGGATGTCACTTGATCATGAAAAACATCTAGTATGCAAGCTACATAATGAAATGGTTAACTTTTCTGCAAATGATTCCAGTCATAAGACTGCATGAGAGAAATACTTCATTAATCAGACAAAGGTAAGGCCAGAGATAGTAGCATCATAAATCTGTAATGTGATTTGAACCTAGCAAAGTTTGAAAACTTTTAAATGTTAAGGTCATAATTTTGCAATCAACTTACAGGGTTGTACAAGCTGTCATTATTTTTAATATTCAGGTCTTTTACCAGGACAGAGGTCAAACTCTCCCATATTTATCTTACTCTGCCCGAAAGTTCAGTACATTATTTATAATAATAGTTTACGGCATGCATTTTCAGCTGTCTTTGGTTATAAACATCAAAAGTGAGATCACACGATGTGCTCATTTCCAGATCTTCTAAGTGAATAGGCTGAATATGGTTTCTAAACAGTACTGACAGCAGTCAAACAACTTTGCTGCTGCCTTAATGCTTCACAAGCCAACCCCAAAATATGTTTGACTTAAATAGTTGTGGCAGTATAGGATTGAAGACATTTACAATGAAATAAGCAAGGCAGCAAAGAGTAACTTTTTTATGATCACTTTGTTTTATTTTTATTTTTTATTTCAAGTCAGTTTATATCAATCATGTCATTGTAAATATTTAAGTTTGTCTATTCTGTAGACATTAACTTTACTAATGACTGTATGACATATACATATTTTACATCTACAGCTATATAGCCATAGCTATGGATATATAGATGCACGTATGGGAGCATAACCTTCCATCGAAATGGAAAGTAGTGACTCCTACAATGATCGACTGCTTCCCACCACAGAGAATCAAGAAAAGAAAAGCAATGTTGTTTGCAGTGGGGCAAGCCCCCTTGCACCCCATACCCACTTTGAAAAGTTCTGCTGACACACACACACACAAAACACATTAGTATTTATTTTACACCATATGGTTAAAGCGCCATCCCACAACAGACCCAATATGAAGAGTTTTGCTAAATGCTTTTTCAGTGTTGTGAGTAATGTATTTAAAAACCCTGTCAATAAGAACAAAAGAAAACCTGGCTGACTTATGTTGAAGCATGTGTTTATATAATGGGCCATACTCCCTTTTACATCTAATAACACTTAAATGAACAGTCATTTCAAAGGTGTCACGTTATTAAAATTTGAATTTCATAGACTTTTGAAATTCAAAATATAGCATGTGCTACACCTTGGACCATATACCTGGCAGTATGTTATTGTGGAAGTTATGTGGGACAAACTGTTTAAGTTACTAAAAATACAAAACATAAAATATTGAGTCAAGCATAGTTGGCATTAGGCACATGTGAACCCTGCTTCCCCATGAACGAGGACCCCCCATCCAGCAACCGTGGGTAGCTCTGTCTGTTACCTCCTTGACTTAGCACCTCATGAACGTCTGCATGGTTCTTTGATGTCACCTCACAATTGTAAACTTTTTTCCATTTTTTTGGGGGGGTTGTATGTGTGATTCTTTTGTAAGCTGCACTCCTTTATCAACTGCCTTTAAAAAGGCACTTGTGGCTAATAAGGATTACTTCTCTTGTTTTTTAACAGAGGAGTTTTCCTTTTAGCTATTGGTGGCAGAACAAGCAAGGTTTGGATTACCAGCATGAGGACAGAGAATCGATTGATGGTGGATTCAAGCATTAGGAGCAGTCATGGTCATTAGACAACACTATTTTCAGCTATCCTTCTAAGGGCAATTTCTAAAAGGTCTGGAAAACTGTTTTTTTTAATGCAATTTAAAAAGAAGTGCAGTGGTCTGGAGGGAAAGCAAGCTGAGCAGATCAGTCTTCAGTCATAAAGAGGGAGCAGAGGATTTAAAGCAGCCTTGTGTTAACAGCATAAAAAGTATGTTTTTTGGATTTAGTTTTAACTTTATTTTTGTTGGGCGGGTAACCTAGGGAGGTGATCACATTACTTTTATTGTGCGTATCTCTTGAGCTAAGAGGATTTGTGGGTGAGGGGCTGTGGTTGTACCAGTTTTATGTTAAAAGGATGGTGGGGTGAGGGGCTGTGGTTGTGCCAGTTTTATTTTACTTAGGATTTGGGGGTTGAGGGGCTGTGGTTATACTATTTATTTTATTTATTTTACATTTGTTTACTGGATATTCCAACTGGGATAGAACCCATTTTTAGCAAAGGCCCGGGGAGAAAAGCTCCATATGGTAACACATTTGTGAAGACAACATAGCAATTATTTATACAAAGTTAGATAATTATCTGTTATTTTTTTTACTTATCGTAGTACACAAGTGGTAGAAATATGTAACATAAGTATGGTCTACCTATTTTTACAAGAGACAATAAAAGGGTATAGAAGCTATAATATGCATTTAATTTTGATTGCCAGTTGGTTAGGAGTATGTATGTGTGAGTTAGCCATTGGGGGCAAGATGTAGAGTAGGCTTGTTATTTGTATAGGTAGTATCTATGCTGTATATGTAATGAGGTGGAGGGAGAAGGGGATACAGGTGATGAAATGGAGGGGAGGATGGATGATGGAATAAAGAAAAGAAAAGGATATTGCAGAGTTTGCTAGACCAGGGATAGGTGGGCAGTCTTGATGAGCTGATGTCTAAGTAAATAGTTTTTAGGAGTATGGGGTAAGTGGTAAAGATTGGCTTATTTCAGCCTGAATTGTGACATCAGCTGTTGCATGGTAAAGGCGGTACATAAGTTTAGAGTTGTCAGCATATTGGATTGTAGATGCTAGGGAGGTGGCTGTATTGAGGTTGTTATTAAATCCACTAAACTGAAATGGACCAAGGATGGAACCTTGTGGGACTTCTGATGTAACTGGGAGTAGAGGGGATAGATCTTGGAGCCATTTTGCTGCCTGTTTATGACCTGTTATGTAGCTTCGGAACCATATGAGGGCTAGGAGACTGAGATTAATGTTGGTGAGAGTATTTAGCAGTTTGTTGTGAAACACTGTATCAAATGCCTTTGCCAAATCTAGAAAGACAGAAATTAAGGTAAAATAGGATCATCTAAATTTATGGTGTTGGTACAACTGAGGAGAGCAGTTGTAATATGAAGCGTGAAGCCATGTTGTGATTTGACAAGTAAATTATTGGTTGTGAGATACTGCAGAAGTTGAGAATTAATGCATCATTTTAGGAGTTTAGATAGTGGGGACAGAATTGCTCTGGGCCTGTAATTTGTAAGTTCTGTCAAGTTTCCACCTTTGTACAAAGGTATAATATGTGATAATTATCCAGAAGTTTGGGATATATTGCTCAGTATTGGATCTATTAAGTATTGAGATAGGGTAAAAATGGCTTTGGCTGCTATTTTTAGAAATTTGCCTGGTAGATTATTAGCTGCATTTGTGGTAGGTTTGAGTTTTTTAGGAGTTTTTCAATGGTCATTGTTGAGATGGGCTGGAAGGAGAATGCTAAACTATTATTGTTGAGTGAGATGTCGATTGATGTTAGGTGGTTTGTTGTTTTTAGTTAGTGATAGAATGCTTACAGTTAAATATTTGTTAGTGTTCTGCAATGGTAGCTGTGCTGTTGGGTATAATGGGGGAGGGGTTTGAGGTTTTGCCTGGGTGAAGGATGTTAATTGTCCAGAATTTTTGTGGATTTTTTTTTGTGTTTCCACTGTAAGTTGATATAACTCCTCTCTGTCTTGGTTTATTTGGTACTTTAGTCTGAATTTAGTGGCTGTAAGAATGTGGCATTGGGGTCATGTACTAAATAAAATAAAATAAATAGTCTTGTGCTAAGAGGGTTGGGGCAGTGGGGGGTGATGGCTGTGGTTCTACCACTGTTTTACATTTGCCCATAATTTTTCTGCTAATAGACTGAGAAAGGGAGGCTTGTCTGTAAGGTCTAGATGTATTCTTGGCGTTAGGGGGCGAGGTAATCTAGGGAGATGATTGCATTACATTTTTGTCCAGAGTTCTTGTGCTAAGAAGATTTGGGAGTGGTGTGGGGACTCATGCACAAGAATTTTTATTAACTTATTTTTGTTTTGTCTATAATTGTGCTAAAAAATTGGTAGGGGGATAGCTGCTGTGAGAATGCTATAGACTGTATAAATGTTTTAATGTGTACAGATACAAACCCTGTTATGTCAGCATTTGTGTATACCAGCAATGTTTACAACTATCCCTGAGGCTACAACTTTGTTGTATAACTTTTTCCTTTGTCCAGAATTGTGCTGAGAGGTTGGTTAGTGGTAGGCTTAGTGGCTGTAAGAATGTGGCAGAATGTATAGATGTTTGCATGTTTTATTCTAGTATTGTGTATACCACTAATGTTTATAACTATCTCTGATGCTACAACTTTGTTCTGTGACAATTTTTTGCTTTGTCTGTAATTGTGTTGTGAGGAGCTGTGAGAATGTTGCACAGTGCTCGAGTGTTTGCCTTGTATTTTTTTTTTTGTTAAACTCAAGTCACGCAATGTATAAGCAGCTTGCTAATATTCTTTACCACTTCATCCAGATTTGTGCTGACACATTGGGGGTTAAGTGCTGTGAGCATTCTACAGAATGTACTGATGTCGTAATGCATGTTAATGCACAGTTACATGTTCGCCTGGTATTTTGGTCTGCTCCTCATCAAAAACGTGGGTTCACACAATGCATGCTACTGAAACATGTTCTGCCATTTTTATTTCATAAGTACATTGTGTAAAATGCCTGGATGGTTAGCGGCTGTGAGAATGTTGCAGATGGTATAGATGTTTGAATATCTACAAATGCAAACCCTGTTATGCTAGTATTGTGCATACCGGCAATGTTTAACTCACTGATGCAATAACTAATTTCTCACTATGTCCTTAGTTATTGTGATGAAAGGTAGGGAGTGTGGTTAAGGTCTGTGAGAATATTACAGTGTTCCACTGTTTGCCTGCAATTTTTTTAATGTGGGGTCATGTACTATATAAGCACATTGTTAATGCTATGCCTTTGTCTTTATTTTGCTTTCATTTCATCCAGAATTATTGTGCCAAGTCTTTGTCTGGGGGGGGGGGGGGTTGCATTAGCATGCATTAAGACATCAGTACACGCTGCAGAATTCAAACACTATTCTGCTATGTAAGTTTATAGTAATGTTTTAAACTATCCCTGATGTTACGCTTTGTTCTGCAGTTATTTTTGGCTGTTTGAATTATGCTGAGAGGTTAGGAGGTTGGTAGGGCCTGCATGAATGTGCACAATGTCCAGATGTTGTTTTTGTTTTTTTTCTTCCATAAAAATGTGGGCTCGTACAACCCATGCTGCTGCAAAATCTTATTCTAGTATCATTATTAGTTTGTAAACTCAGTATTTTAAATCCCTACTTTAATGCCCTTGTCTTGTGGTAGTTTTGCTTCATCCAGACTTATGTCAATGTTTAAAACTCCCTTGTCATGCCTATATTCTGTGTTTGGCTTGTCTAGAATTGTTAAGTTGATAGGTTAGAAGAGAGGTAGGGCTGCTAGAATGCTACAATGTTGCACAACTGTTAAATGTTTGCCTGGTAATTTTAGTATGTTTCTCATAAAAAAATGTAGGATCATGCAAAGCATGCTCCTGCAAAATCTGTTCTTATTAATTACATTTTTTAAAAAAATCCCTAATATTATGCCTTTGTCTCACTTTTTCAGTTTGTATACTTCAACTAGCATTATTTGGTTGAGACTTTGGGGGGTTGTGAGAATTCTGCAAAATGTACTGTTTTACTGCATGCTAATGTATAAACCCTGCTATTCTTGTATATTTTAGGTTCTCATAGCAATGTTTAAACTGTTCTTGTTATTCATTTCCTCTGCACATTTTGGCTTTGTCTGCTAGAATTATTGTGATGAGGTCAGGGGTAAGTGTTGAGAGAATGCTGTAGAATGTTTGCCTGATTTTTGGTCTGTTCACGGTCACAAAATTATTACATAGCACAATGCTGAACCCTGAAGCTACTAGCAAAAATGGACCATGTTTCATATCCTCCACATAATGCATAGTACATTTCCTGACTTTATGCTTTGTCCACAGTCCTTGTGCTAAGGGGGGCGTTGGGAAGCTCTGTCTCCCGATGTTTGATTGACACTTCTATGTCCCTCACAAATGAAGTTTTCTAGCAAATCTGTGATTGTACCCCTTTGTTCGAACAGTGATTTTGGTTTGTTCGATTGTGCACCAAGAAATTGAGAGGTAGTGGGCAGGTGTATGACAATGTTGTGCATGTCATGCAGACCTGTCATTGTGACATTGCATTCCTGAATTTTGGCTGGTTTATGATAAAAGTAGGAATAGTTTTTGGAAATGTCTTTTTGCTCCATAACCTTTTACTTACCTCAAAGTTTGGTGTATTCTCCTTAAAACGTGTGACTTTCCTCCTAGCCATTTGTTCTTTCAGACTTTAGTCGCCTGTCCACAGAGCTTGTAATAGCAATATTTTATGCCTTTTGAGGGCTCTTCACATGTTTGGGAGGATGAAAGGGAGAGAATTGTGTACAGAAAGTGGAGGTTCACCTCCAGTGTTTGATATGTAACTTAAAACTAACTTGAACCTTATTTTTTTTTTGCCTACTGGTCAGTCATTCTTGAGCCCTTGTGCCTGCAGTACAGTACTGAGTATTTTGTAATGAACTTCACTTGTGCGTGCCTATTGCGTACATTGGTTTTTCCCTACTGGTTACAGTTATCTGCAGTTCTTTGGCCTACGGTATGATACTGCTTACTGTATAGCTCGTGTTCCTGAACAGCTTTCAGTATTAGGTTGCTCATTCTTTTGTGCCTGCAGTCATACTAACATGACTTTTTGGAATCTAATTCATTTTCTGGTTTATAGGCCTGCACTGCAGTTCTTTTGCTACTGTTCCTCATTTCTCTTTAGTTCTTCCTACAGTGTAAAATGGGATCAACTTGATCACTTGTTGGGTTTGTATTGCACCATGGATTGTGTAGCTGTTGGTGTGGCAGCTTAGTGGAATGCATTTTGCAGTGGTCTTTCATATCAAGATGTAGTGCTACCTAGTTATAGACCATACGTTTGGTGTTATTTCCTTTTATTATGACTTTTTGTAGAAGTAGCAGTGCAATACAGTAGAGGATGCTTGGAGAGAAAAGCACAAGAGTGACATATTTAGTATTTTGTAAGCAGAGGAGGCAAGTGTCAGTGTGTTAAGGGAAAGGTTCCAGGTTTGCAGCTTGTGCCTAAAATTAAGATATGTATTTTTTACACTGGCTGGCTAGCTTGGAGTTTGAATTTCATGTGGCAATAGGCAGGTCAAAGTTGAGGGTTTACCGCACTGGGTCCATTTAAGTAAATCTGATTCTCCAGTTCCATTATTGTCATGGGAGTTGTTTCTGTGTAAACTGGAAAATATCCTTAGAATGTGTTCAGAATGGTAATGTCTGTCATTATGCACGTCAGGGCAGGTCAAAAAAAGTCACATAATGTGTACCTGAAGTATGATGCATTTTACTAAGAGTATGACAAAAGGACCCAATGTCTGCATGTGTAGTAATTCTGTTTTACTTCCATTCCTAGTTAGAGATGAAGCGTACATATTTGTCAGGAGCAGAAAAAAGAAAGCTTGAGCAGCAGAGGAATGAGGATGCAAAAAGACAGGGTTCTGTTATGAAATGTTTCTGTGGGTCATCAGAAAGGGGACATTCAGGAAAATATCTGCCTTCAGGACAACACAGTGATTCTGCATTGCAGCCTGCTCACTGTGAGGCCAACATCCTTGCGATAGACAGTGACCACTCTGTTGATGCTGCACCACAGGCTACCTCCTATGAACCTACAGCTGTTACCACAGGCGAAAGTATGTCAGCAAATGTGGATTCAACTGTAGAGGTGTTACCTGGATCACCAGAGTTTAATACAGAAGGAGCCCATACTTTTGTAGTGACAGATGTGGCCTATGACTTGCAGGGAACGTCAGGTATATCTTTTGAGGATCTAGGAACTTGGCCAGACTTGATAAGGGATGAGTTTAGGGTAGCTGTCATTTAGCATGGACCTGTGCAAGTGGTGTTGCCACAGTTTCCAGTCAATGAACAGAAAAGAAGGTTTACATTGGAGAACTATATCCATGTGCTGCCTAATGGGGAGAGAGCAAAACATACTTGGTTGACATATTCAGTCTCAAAGATGCACTGTTTTGCTTTGCATGTAAATTGTTTGGACATTCTAACTATCTTCTCAGGTCAGGTGGTTACAGAGCATCGACAGAGATGTCCAAAGCTTTACACAGCCATGACCAAGTGTCAGAGCTTATAGCATGCTGAAGCGGAAGGAACTGGACAATAGTATAAAGAATAGGCAGACAATGGATGATAAGAGACAAGCAGTGGTTGAAAAAGAACGCACTGGTGTGCCATGTTAGAATGCATTATAGCTATTGTCCAATACTTGGCAGAAGGGAACATGGCATTCCATGGTATGAGTGATGCCCTGTATACCTATTGCAATGGCAATTTCTTAGGCCAAGTGCAGCTTGGGTCTATATTACAATGTCAAACTCACAGGAGTCCAAACGTTGTAAAATCAAACCCAAATGTTCGAAAAAATCAGTGGGCCGTTATCGGGGCTTTGCTATTTCCTCCACTGTGGTGCGAACCCGGAGTTCATATATTTAAGTAGGGGGGTCTGGGGGCAAAACCTCCCACATTAGTTCAAGTGTAAAGTGTAAGTGCTTTTTTTTTTTTGTACCAGAATGCTGTTCTTTGTTTTCGGACTTCTTGGATTTCGAATGTCATGGTTCGATGTTACACCGTTCAAACTCCTGTGAGTTTGACGATGTAATATAGACCCGTGCAGCTTCTGTCGCAGTTTGATTCTGTCATGGCTGAACATTTGAGTCATATTGGGAATAAAGAAGTAATGGATCACTATCTTGGGAAGGCAATACTGAATGAAATTATCCAGCTGATTGCAAATGCTTATTGAGGACCATTGTAGGGAAGGTGAAGGACACTAGGTATTTTTCCATGATTCTTGATTATACAGCAGACATCAGCAATCAAGAGCAAATGAGGGTAGCAGTTAGATATACGGATATTTCAAGGACTGCAGACATAGTTGTGGAACACTTTCTGAGATGTTTGCCTGTGAATGATACAGCTGGGGCAGGACTTTCAGAAACACTTCTTCAGACTCTGCAAAATCATCAACTGGACATTGCAACTGTCAAGGACAAGAATACAACAATCTCACAACATGAAGGGGAAATGAGCTGGAGTACAGGCCTGGATAAAACAGATGAATTCAAGGGCTTGTATGTGCCATGGGCCTGCCATGATTGAAATCTTATAGTTAGTAATGGAGCACATCCATCACTACAGGCAGTGTCTTTCTTTGGATCTCTGAAGAACATTTATGTACTCTGTTCAGCATCAATGAGCTGATGGCAGATCTTGAAATGGCACACAAACATCACTGTGAAGCCACTGTCTGAGACCTGCTGGGAATGCAGGATAGACTCTGTCAAGGCAGTAACATTTCAGTTGAAGGGAGTCATGGAAGCATTAAAGGAGGCAAGTGATGCTGTACGTACAAATGATGCTGCAACATATCAACGGGTAAGGGGACTGTGCTCAGAACCTATGTCACCAATTCATTGTATGTTTAGTGGTTTGGTACGATGTGCTGACAGAGGTAAATCATGCAAGCAAAGTTCTGCACAGTCCATTGACTGATATTTCTATGTGTCAAAGTGCTGGCATCAACCTCGGACGTGCTAAAGAATTAGAGAGAGAGGATTTCAGCATGCCATGGGTGAAGCATCCAAGACAGCAAAAGAACTGGATGTTGGCACCAAATTTCAAGAAGAGAGGCAGAGGAAAGTAAAGTGCTTCTTTGACTATGAAGGATAAGATGAGACTGTACAGGATCCAATGGTAAAACTACATGTAGAGTTCTTCAATGTGCTGCTGGACACAACAGTCCAATCATTTACTGACTGGTTTGAGCAGCTTTCAGAGATGATAAGGCCTTTAGATGTTTATCAAATATTAAAGCCTTGAGTGATGTTGCAAAATACACACTGCTCTAAAACTGCAAGGCGCTGAAAGAACTGACTGACAGGATAAGTGGCCACTGTGATATTGGTGACTCTGAACTTGCACATGAACTAAAAAGCCTTTTATGAATGATTGATCATGAATCATCACCACTGACTGTGTTAAATTTCATTCATAACCACTTGCAAGACATCTATATAAAAATATTTATGCTTCACTGTGCACTTATTTGACTGTACCTGTTACAGTGGTTACTGCAGAACACAGATTTTTCTAAACTGAAACTCAAAGACATATCTATGTTTGTCAATGAGTTAAGAGAGGCATTCAGCCTTAGATGTGCACTCAGTTGAGCATGAACTGGAACAAAGTATATCACATGGCAGTCTCATTGAAGATTTTGTCCAGAAGAAAATTCGTAAGACCCCAGTAAAACTCTAGGTATGTGCTCATATTTCCTTTCCAGGTATATTTTATAATGCTGTAAGGCAGTACATTTCAGGTAGCACCTTAGTGTGGCTTGTACAGTACGTTGTGTAGTCACTGATTTTTTCCTTACTTCAGCAGGTAGGCGAAGTAGTACAATGAGAATGAAACGAGCATGATTTTTAGGAAAAGCCAGCTAGGAACAGCTGGACCCATTGTGAGGCCAGGACAGTTGAGAGCAGCAGGACTCATTATGAGAATAGGACAGAAGCACAGGAAGAACAGATAAAATTGGCAGCGATCAAAAAAGCTGAGGAGCTAACTGCATATTGTGGACAAATGGTACTCTAGTGGTCTCAACTTCAACTGTTTCTCTCTGGGTTTAAGTCTTCCTGTGTCAGACTCAGTAATCCCCATTAATCTCCATTGCTCTCTTGTGCTTGGGTTTGACTCTGCCTCAGGCTTAGTAATCCCCATGGTTCTGCCATGTGTTTCTTTGGGTTTGAGTCTGTCTGCCTCAGGATCAGTAATCCTCATGGCTCTTTTGTATGTTTCTTTGGGTTTGAGTCTGCCTCAGGCTCAGTAATCCCCAATGCGCTCAATTTTTGGATTTGAGTCATCTGCCTCAGTCTCAGTAAAACCCATGGCTTTCCCTTGGATGTCTTGTGTGTCTGTAGTCTTTTCTATGTCCCATAGCTGTCTGGGTACATCTGCAGTGTGACTGTTTTGCATGTCTGTAACTGTCTTGCATGATGGGGTCATCTAATCTAATGCTGCTTGTTTCAGTCTTGCAATATTGCTGCCAACATCGTGTGTTTGGGAGTGGTGCCTCAGTTATGCTTGGTGGTAGTGGTGCATTAGTCATGTGTGAGTTTCTGTTCAGTTTTGCAGTAGTTTTGTCCTCGTCTTGTCTCTGTCCTGTGTCGGTGTTAATGTTCAGTCTTGCTGTAGTGCTGTCTTTGTCATGTGTGGGTGTCTGCCCTGTGTGCAAGAGTCTGTGTAGCTATCTGTCTTGTGTCTCTGTTCAGTCTTGCTACAAAGCTGTCTTGTCTTGTGTCTGTGTCTGTCCTGTGTGCAAGAGTCTCTGTCTTGGTGTGCCTCTGTCCTGTGTATGGGTGTCTTTGTGTGAGAGTCAGTGTGGGTATCTTTGTGCACATCTGTGGAACTGGCTACTTTGATACGCTACAGAGGCTTATCATAATGTAACAACATTGCTACTAAATGCCAGTCATAGCTCTCAATCTCATCTCACAAATAATCTGGACAAAGCCACAGATAATGGGGGTATAGCCTCAAAGATCAGGACAAATTTTATGTAACACTTGTACTAAATGCCAGTGTGTACCTTGGCACATCATTTCTTAATGATCTGAATGTAGTAACACTGTAGTGGTCAATAAATGGTGCTGGATGAACTTGATGACATGGAAAGAGAGTGGGACAGCAATGTGGTCACACTTTATATTCTCCTGAGTAGGCCCCCCCAATTGAAACTTTCTAGGTACCCTAAAATGCTAGCACCAGCCCTGGAATCAAGGAAAGTAGATGAATAGCAAGACTGGGTGCATATGGGTTGAATGAGGAATTTTAAAATGATTTAAGTTAATATAGCTGCTGTTTTTGTTATTTAAAAGCTAAATAAATATTTACACAAAGTAAAAGCTTTTTATATGCCCTGGCTAAGAAAAATCAAACACATCAAAGAAAATCCACTAGATGGCAGAACTGATACTTGAACAAATAGCAGTTCTGCAGCAAAGCCTTTTCCGAATGATAGAATAGTTTGATTACTTTTGTGGATATTCTTAAAAGCTGAAGTGCTGTCCTTATATGTTTGTAAGTATGGAACTCAACACTGAGAAAGCTTTGAGCACAACCCTTGGTCTTGTGTCTGTTGTGGGATGGAGTTTAACTATGTGGGTGAAATTATTACAAAAATTGTAGTGTCAGTGTCACAAACAGGTAGCACACTTGCTTTTGGTGCAGAAGGCTGGGGGTTCTATTTTCACAACTGGTTGACTGCTGACAGTGCACTGCAGCATAAGAGGGGGGTTATAAGTATGCCTTCCTTCAGATGTGACTTTAAAAAGAAGCCCTAGATGCTTGAGGTAGTGGTAACTCACATGGATGTAAAAGATTCCATGGTACCTATCAAAAACAGTAGGTGAAGTTCCCTGATGGCCTGGCAAAATTTCCCCTAGCAGTATAAACACCACCTTGGGCTCCTCTTAAAACAGACTGCTAGGCTAGTGGGATTAACTCGGTTAACAAAGAATAAATTCCCTCAGCTACTTCAATGGTATCAACTCGCACTCACCCACAAACTAGTAAACCATCCACTAAAACTCCCATCCCTCCAGAAACTACTACAACCCTATCGCACCAGCAGACCACTAAGATCCAGCAACAAAAATCACTTACTGGTCACTAAAGCCAATAACTCTGCTGGAGAAGCACTATTCTCTTGCACGATAGACAAATTATGGAACTCCCCCCCACCCAGAATTACCTCCGTATCATCATGCACCCACTTCAAAACTTTATTAAAAGTGCATCTAAAAACATTAAAGTTCTATGAGATGTTTTTTAAAAAACCTAGTACGTTTATACCTCTGAGTAACCCAATAGTGGATGTCTTTGTACAACTTTGTGAGAAGGATCTATTTGAGACATTTGATAAACAACAAAATAGAGGTAAGAACTTTAGTTTGAGTTATAATGAATATGAGGCCTTAAAGGCATTACAGATGGACGACGGAATACTCATTAAACAGGCTGATAAAGGTGGTCTAGTAGTAATAATGGATAGGGATTACTACTACTGCAGGATGTATGAATTGTTGGGTGATGAAAATGTGTATTCCAATATAGATATGAATACAATGAATGTTATGTTGGGGAGATTGGAAAATATTCTGTGTGAGAATCTTCTGAACAATGAGATTACACAATATCTATATAATTAAAGTGGAACATCCCAAAATACCTAGCATACATGGTTTACCAAAAGTCCACAAAAATCCAACAGAATCACCCATGAGACCAATTGTCTCTGGCAATGGATGGAGTACACAACCCATCTCCATATTTGTGGAAAAACAACTAAGACAGGTCGTTAACAAGAATAAATATATATTTAGAGATTTCCAACATTTTCTTGAAGATCTTTTTGAATTCTTAGAGCAAGAGAAGGGCAGTCATAGAATGTTATTAGTAACTTTGGATGTCCACTCACTTTTTACCTCAATTCCCAATAAGGAGGGTGTTGACTATTTAAGGGAGTATTTAATAAATAAGAGTGGACATGAACATGGGAAAATTGATTTAATATGCCATCTTATGGAATTAATTTTGAGTAACAATGTTATGCTATTCAAGCATCAGTTATACTTACAGAAGGATGGGGTGGCCATGGGCACGCCATCAGCAAATAGCTATGCTAACATAGTGATGGCTACCTGGGAGAATAAATATGTTTTGGGAAATGAACACTGGCCTCAACTGAGATTTTATAGGCATTTTGTTGACTACCTTTTTATGTTATGGCAAGATGACAGAGAGATGTTATCAAATTTCCATACATATATTGATCAAAGTACCCAATTTTTGAAATTTGCTGTTAGAAGTTCCTATGATGAAATGGATTTTTTAGATGTCAAGATAAGTTGTAATAAGGATGGTGAGTTTTCAACTAAGATATATAGAAAAGATAGTCATAGAAATGCGATTTTGCAGAGGAAGCATGCATCCCCAACATGTTTTTAGAAATATGGTCAAAGGGCAGACCCTACAAACATCAAGGTTAACTGCTAAAGATGATGAATTCAAATATGAGCCCATTGAATTTAAGGAAAGACTACAACAAAGGAGTTACAATGATTCATATACAGAAGGAATACTACAAGGGGCTAGTAATTGGGGAAGGGATATAGGTAAACCCTATTTCTCATCTAAAACAATTCTAAATAGAGTAGTTTCAGAAAGGAGCAAGGTAAACACAGGTGTACGAGTACCGACATACTACACTAGGAACTCGCACACAATTATTGATATAATAAGGAAACACTGGCCTATTTTAGTATCGGATAATGAGCTGAGGAATATAGTGGGTGACAAACCAAATTTTCTCTTTAAGAATAGAAAAACATTAAAAAGGATGTTATGTTATCCTAAGGAAATAATGAGGAAAAATGACAATAGGAAAGGCACTAGCACTTGTAATAGATGCAATCAATGTTGCCACATAGATACCACCAACAGTTTTAGTCATCCTGATAGAGGACAAACAATGTATTTTCAAGTGACAGCGGACTGTAACTCAATAAACATAGTATATTTGGCAATATGTAATGCCTGTTCCGCATAATATGTGGGAAAAACGAACAGAAAATTTAGATATAGGATAAGGAAACATAAATAATATTAGGAAAGGGACCCCTACCAATGCATTGGCTAAGCACGTTAATCAAGAAGGACAGACACAATTTTAGATTCTTAGCCATAGAGGAAATATGGGAGAATGAGAAAGGGGGAGATATATCCAATCATACAGAAACCTCAGAAATAAGATGTATTACCAAGTTAAAAGCAGACAGGGGAAAGGGACTAAATGATAGAATCCCTGTAAGACCCATCTTAAAGAATAGGCAACTTCCCAAATAGTTTCATTTCAGGCAGGTATAGAAATTTTATTGGCATAATTTCACTATTCACTTTATGTTTTCTATAGTATCTTAGTTTCAACACAATTTGTAAAGAAGGAATTTTTATTCCTATGAGTTTTTTATTTTAATGATTGACATAATATTTATGTGATTTCATTTACAGAGTATTGGCAATATTCTGTTTTAAGTTTGTATGTCTTTAAGAATGGTACATGAATTTAATTGAAGCTTGTTAGTGGTCCATTTGAATTGATTGGAGTGCATATATACATGTGCTGTAAAGTATTGTTTTTTGTTATGGTCGGATGAAGTGGTGGTTTCACCATGAAAGCACTTACCTCTTGGAATAAAGGATATTTTTGTTTTTAAAACGGAATTGAAGTTGTGACTTCCTACAGCATTGGTTGGCCTGTTGGATATTTTGTGGAATATATATATATATATATATATATATATATATATATATATATATATATATAGTCTTCTTTCGGCTTTTCCCGGTTAGGGGTTGTCACAGTGGATCACCTGTCCAGTCCTGATTGGCAGTGGAGTTTTACAGTGTCGAGTTGCCAGCCCAACACCCACCCACCACAGAAGGCTCACACATGCACGCACTCACGCCTAGGGACAATTTAGTGTCCAATCTACCTACACCATGTCTTTGGAATGTGAGAAGAAACTGGAGCACCCAGAGGAAATCCACGCAACCACAGGAAGGACATGCAGACTCTGCACAGAAGGCACCCTGCCAAGGATTGAACCGGAGAACCTCTTGCTGTGAGGCAGCAATGCTAGCGGCTGCCCACACACAAAGACACACACACACACACACACACACATATATATATATATGTGAGTGGTGTGTGTGTGTGTGTATATCTATATATATAATATATATATATAATATAATCTATATATATCTATAAATATATATATATATATATATATATATATATATATATATATATATATATATAATCTATATATCTATATAGATATATATATATCATCTATATATCTATCTATATCTATATATATATATATATATATATATATATATAATTATATATATATATATATATATATATATATATATATATATATATGTATATGTATATATATATTTAAAAATTAAGGGTCTACTTCAGTAGACTGACATTTCACTTACCACACTCCCATTTGGCCACGATGAAACCACAGACAACTTCAGAAGACTGACACCCGGTACATCGACTTTTCACATGAGGCAGGTAACCACTTGGCCATCTCGAAAAAAAAACTAAATGAAACCAAACTAAACCCACCGATGTGGGGGTTTCACGCCCCACCCCCCTAACTATATCACTATCGCAGGGAGGTAAGGGGCAAAGTTCAACAGGATGGCCAAGCGGTTACTTACTTTGCATGAAAAGTAAGAGTTCGGTCTACTGAAGTCATCATCATCATCTCTACAATTACACACATCCACCTGTATATGGGCTTTGAATCAATGAAACGTAATATATCAGGTGCAAGCCAAACATTTGATGTTAAAAAGGAAAGCTCATGACTCATGACATCAGGAGTTGTATTCCTCACACCCTCACAGCTATAAATATATATTCTCCAGGATCCAAGTAAGGAAAATGACAAATTCCCTAGCTACAGTGTGACTTGATAATGTAAAAACAGTCCCAGTACCAACAAAATTGTCCTTTTCTTACAGTGCTGTCTTCCAATGGAATGCACCATTATGTGATTTTTTTTATTTTAATGTAAAACACAGGACTGGATTGCATTCTGACAAACTGCAGGAGTTTCTACATTTATACATTTTATAAATCTTTCCAGGGCATATAGCAGTGTCTGCCCTGCATTTAGAATACAGGTCTAGATTTCAGACAATTTATGTTTGGGGTAAACAGTTGCCACTAGTTTAGTCATATAAACAAAATGGCAGCTACCCTGAGCTCATGAATGTGCCATGGATTCCACCTTGCATAGAAAGTGTGCAGCTTTAGGTGTATATATTGTGGAGTTCTATTTCAGTTCATTATACGCATGATACTGTTCAGGATAGCATCCTTAAAAGCATGTAAGAGTAATGTTGGACTGTGTTTTATGTCACTATTTGGGTCTTTCCCCTCACTTTATTCATATTCATTGGTTATCACAGGTCAAGGTGGCATTACCTTCCTGGCACACAGACTCCATTATGCTACTGCAGACATAGTTTGGCAGAAACAGAAGCCAGTTTATTTGAGTTGATACTGAATAGTTAGCAATGCATACATTTCTTTTCGGAACATATTGTAGAGATATATTGTGGTTACAGAGGGAGAGATACAGTGCATCTTTCTCCATACTTGCATTTCCTAAGTCTATTAATCTGACAGTAAACTCATATAACATGTTCTCCCAGTTTAGTTTTTCCATGTCTTTTCAGCTTCTAATACCATGATGGGAATGGACCCCACTCCTGAGGTTTCTCACACACAGTGGAACAAACATACATTAGGCATTACAGTGAGCATTGCACCTTACGGTGGTGTAGGAATGTGCATAGCTGTTCAAAGAGGGCATTTGACAGCTTCATTAAAAACTGGTCTCAGCATCTAGGACCCCAAATCTTGATTTGCATTATCCCTGTACAAGAGGGCACTACCTTTAACATAAAACTTTGAACCACATGAAAGTAGGCACTGCTATTGTATTATATATAAATATTAGCAATATCGAGCTAATAAGACCCATACAAGTGGGCACTGTATTTACAGAACACATTTTAACAAACAGTAATGTGATATGGATGCCCTTGGCCTAAGAAAGGTTTAAGAAAAACAATACAGACTATACTGTTTGAAATGAAGAAACCACCAAGATGAAACTGATCATAATTTTTTGAGATATGGTATTTGCTGTTTTTTTAACATGCTAGCATAAAATGAAATTTTATTCATGTTTTTATATACTTTAGGTAGGGATCATGCTTCAAACAAACAAATTTATTCAAAAACAGATGATATGTTGGTATTAACACAGCAAACAAGTTATCCTCTTTTGATTCCTATTTGATATGCAAAACAGATAAGGAGAGCATCAGATATGGAAAATGAGAAAAATACTCGCAAACCACGAGTTTTTACATTATCAAGTCACCCATATCATGCGTTCCGGCCACAAAATCTGGACAACATCAAGAAAGGAGGGGGGGTGTCCATATTCATAAAGGACACCCACACCTCAAGGTTGGTGGCAACGCACGATGCATCGGAGACCATCCAGGTGCAAATAACCATAGGCAAAACTGCTCTGCAATTTGGAGCATGTTACAGGCCACCCTCTCAAACTCGGGAACCTCACATGGCCTTCCTGAAAACACTGGAGGGGATAAATGTATCTCCAAACACCATCATACTAGGTGACTTCAACTACCCTAATATAGACTGGGAACACTACTCAAGCCCAAACACTCTAGCCCAAAGGTTCCTGGAGTTCATAAACTCAAATGCCATGGAACAACTTGTCACCATCCCCACAAGAGGAGAAAACATACTTGATCTCATCATCACGAACATGGGACCACAATGTTCAACACCGAAGTATACCCTCACTGGTGAGATCAGATCATAAACTAATCTCGCTGGAGGTCCTCATCCGCCCCACCTGAAATAAAAGACCACAGTGAAAAACTTCTCAAAAGCCGACTTCACACTTCTAAAACTAGTGTGGTCTCCTTTAAGGCCCCTGAGCCGGTGGTAAACATTACTCAAACCGCTGAATCACTTACAAATTTTGCCTCGATCTTAAACCAAAAAAACTTCTTTAAAAAACTAAAATGTGGGGTACTCGGCAAAATTTAAGGCCCCTGAGTTTTCCCGAGTGGGTAAAAAATCAATTTTTCTTTCCAAAAACCCGCTGAAATCAAAAAAATTACAACATTTAAGAATGGCACATGAATTTAATTGAAGTTTGTTATTGGTCCATTCGAATTGATTGGAGTGCATATATACATGTGCTGTAAAGTATTGTTTTTTGTTATGGTCTGATGAAGTGGTGCTTTCACCATGAAAGCGCTTACCTCTTGGAATAAAGGATATTTTTGTTTTTAAAACGGAATTGAAGTTGTGACTTCCTACAGCACTGGTTGGCCTGTTGGATGTTTTGTGGAATATATATATATATATATATATATATATATATATATATATATATATATATATAGTCTTCTTTCGTCTTTTCCCGGTTAGGGGTTGTCACAGTGGATCACCTGTCCAGTCCTGATTGGCAGTGGAGTTTTACGGTGTCGAGTTGCCAGCCCAACACCCACCCACCACAGAAGGCTCACACATGCACGCACTCACGCCTAGGGACAATTTAGAGTGTCCAATCCACCTACACCATGTCTTTGGAATGTGAGAGGAAACCCATGCAACCACAGGAAGGACATGCAGACTCCGCACAGAAGGCACCCAGCCAAGGATCAAACCAGAGAACCTCTTGCTGTGAGGCAGCAATGCTAGTGGCTGCCCACACACACACACACACACACACACACACACACACACATATATATATATATATATATATATATATATATATATATATATATATATATATGTGTGCATATATGTATATATATTTAAAAATTAAGGGTCTACTTCAGTAGACTGACATTTCACTTGCCACACTCCCACTTGGCCACGATGAAACCACCGACAACTTCAGAAGACCGACACCCGGTACATCTACTTTTCACATGTGGTAGGTAACCACTTGGCCATCTAGAAAAAAAAACTAAATGAAACCAAACGAAACCCACCGATGTGGGGGTTTCACGCCCCACCCCCTAACTATCACTATCGCGGGGAGGTAAGGGGCAATGTTCAACAGGATGGCCAAGAAGTTACTTACTTTGCATGAAAAGTAAGAGTTCGGTCTACTGAAGTCATCATCATCATCTCTACAATTACACACATACACCTATATATGGACTTTGAATCAATGAAACGTAATATATCAGGTGCAAGCCAGACATTTGATGTTAAAAAGGAAAGCACGTGACTCATGACATCAGGAGTTGTATTCCTCACACCCCCACAGCTATAAATATATATTCTCCAGGATCCAAGTAAGGAAAATGACAAATTCCCTTGCTACAGTGTCACTTGATAATGTAAAAACAGTCCCAGTACCAACAAAAGTGTCCTTTACTTACAGTGCTGTCTTCCAATGTAATGCACCATTATGTAATTTTTTATTTTAATGTAAAACACAGGACTGGATTGCATTATGACAAACTGCAGGACTTTCTACATTTATACATTTTATAAATCTTTCCAGGGCATATAGCAGTGTCTGCCCTGTATTTAGAAAAAAGGTCTAGATTTCAGACAATTTATGTTTGGAGGTAAACAGTTGCCACTAGTTTAGTCATATAAACAAAATGGCAGCTACCCTGAGCTCATGAATGTGCTATGGATTCCACCTTGCATAGAAAGTGTGCAGCTTTAGGTGTATATATTGAGGAGTTCTATTTCAGTTCATTATACATATATTACAGTTCAGGGTAGCATCCTTAAAAGCATGTAAGACTAATGTTGGACTGAGTTTTGTGTCACTATTTGGGTCTTTCCCCTCACGTTATTCATATTCATTGGTTATCACAGGTCAAGGTGGCATTACCTTCCAGGCACACAGCCTCCATTATGCTATGCAGATATAGTTTGGCAGAAACAGAAGCCAGTTTATTCGAGTTGATACTGAATAGTTAGCAATGCATACGTTTCTTTTCGGAACGTATTATAGAGATATATTGTGGTTACAGAGGGAGAGATACAGCGCATCTTTCTCCATACTTGCATTTCCCAAGTCTATTAATCTGACAGTAAACTTATATAACATGTTCTCCCAGTTTAATTTTTCCATGACTTTTCAGCTTCTAATACCATGATGGGAATGGACCCCACTCCTGAGGTTTCTCACACGCAGTGGAACAAACATACATTAGGCACTACAGTGAGCATTGCACCTTACAGTGGTGTAGGAATGTGCATAGCTGTTCAAAGAGGGCATTTGACAGCTTCATTAAAAACTGGTCTCAGCATCTAGGACTCTAAATCTTGATTTGCATTATCCCTGTACAAGACGGCACTACCTTTAACATAAAACTTTGAGCCACATGAAAGTAGGCACTGCTATTGTATTATGTATAAATATTAGCAATATTGAGCTAATAAGACCCATACAAGTGGGCACTGTATTTACAGAGCACATTTTAACAAACAGTAATGTGATATGGATGCCCTTGGCCTAAGGAAGGTTTAAGAAAAATAATACAGACTATACTGTTTGAAATTAAGAAACCACCAAGATGAAACTGATCATAAATTTTTGAGATATGGTATTTGCTGTTTTTTTAACATGCTAGCATAAAATGAAATTTTATTCATTCTTCTTATATACTTTAGGTAGGGATCATGCTTCAAACAATTTTATTCCAAAACAGATGATATGTTGGTATTAACACAGCAAACAAGTTATCCTCTTTTGATTCCTATTTGATATGCAAAACAGATAAGGAGAGCAAGTTTTATCAGATATGGAAAATGAGAAAAATACTCGCAAACCACTAGCCCAGCTGAAACCCACCAGACCTGGCACCTCCCCTTCTGTAACCATTTAAATATTGTAACAAATATTGGATGTTCACAGGAGTGAATAAAAATGACGCTGAATCTGTTACTGGCATGGTTCTTTGTCACATTATCCTTGTACTACCTATGCTGTAGCATACAGTTTGCACCCAGGCCATAGATCTAGGAGGCATGAGCTACAGTATTATCCATTTTGGCTTTTGTTTAGTTCTGCAGCCCTTAAACGCTACACATGTTGGCATGAGTACCCTGTTGTGTATCTATCTTTGGAGTTTTTCTTTTACCCAGCTCATCCTTGGGGACATATCCTGTTGTACAACATTCAGGGCCATGTTTACTTCTTATCCATCATACAGAACATGCAATGCTGTACATTGCACCCCTTCTTTTGGACTGTGGTGTGCTGTCAAATGCCCTTTTCGAACAGCTAAGCACATTGCCATACTGATGTAAGGATCAATGCTCACTGTAGTGCCTATTGTATGTTCCACTGCTTATGTGAGGCATAGGAAACTGGGATTCTTTCTGGAGGTGGTCTTAGTAACTTTTGCCATGGTACTTCCAAAAATGGAGTTTACAGTTACGCTACATGGGTGCGACTGCTACTGGTTCAGTACTGTTGAATGAGTCCATTTATAGCTGAAGCAACACTGTCTTGTTATCCATGAGCTGTGTTAACTCTTGCATCTTATGTGACACTCAATTTACTTTTTCTGAGTAGTCACAGTATATGTGGGGTTTACTACAAGTGTGTGCAGACTAGTTGCTCACAGCAAACTTGTTTCACTGCCACTTGTTGTAAATGTTAAGTACTCCAACTCCCACTATCCTGTCCCTAGTGAATTATCTAGCCATCCTACCACTCTGTCTTACTAAACCACATAGCCTTACCAGTCAGCCTAACTCTGAGTGTTAAACTCCTTCCAGGTCCCTTACCATAGCACTTCCTCACTAACCCTGAAGCCCCATATCACTCCCTAGGCATAAAGCTCCACTCCCTCCTCCCTAACTCTAAAGTTCTCGGTTGCTCTCTAACCCTAAAATGCTCTCCCACTCTCTAAAACATCCTTCTCTAAATATAAAATTCCCTTCCTGCTCCTGAAACCTAAAGTCCTCAATTGTTCCCTAACCATAAAACTCCCACTCCCAAATCTAAAGCTAATCCATCCCAAAGCTTAACTTCCACTCCTAATAAAACCCTCAGCTATGGTCCCACGCCCCCCTCCCTGCAGCTGCTGGAATTGCCTTGCTCAAACTCTGGTACTATGAAGTGAGATTTGACACACCTGCTGCACCTAACCCAAACATGTTGTCAAGTGTGACTATGACTGCCTGGTCATGCAAGCTACAAGATGCCCAAGTGGTCTTCTAAAGCCTGATACATATATGGCCCTTTTAAAAGTACATCTCTTTTCTAGAGCATAACAAAGCAGTTTATTTACTAATTATACACTCTGTAATACAAGACTAAATTAAAGTATATATACCTCATGGTTATTGTGCTACAGTATACAGTTTGTACAAGCCCTTATTGCAAACACCATATCCATTCCATACAGCTTTCCAGCTGGTGCAACAACTTAACTAGCTTACAACATTTGGAATGGGATATACAGCTAGCCATTTTATTTTTTAAACTGTGTATTGCATTTTTATTTTCCCTTCTGCTTACCCTGTTTCACTAGTGATTCTGTGCAGAATTAGTTTGTCATGGGATTCAGAGCTATAAAACAGATATGCTCTACTTAGTGGTACTTCTTTTTCCAGCTGGTATGCTATGTAACCAGCTTGGAGAATTTAAGTGACCTGCAGCAAGGAATATTATTTTCTAAACAACTGTGTCCCTTATTTCTTCTCGCTTACTTGTATCTTTGTGAGGAATTAGTTCTTCCTGGGTTGCAGTGCTATAAAGGGTTTGCTCAAGTGAATGGTTCCAAGCCTGGTAAGTCATATACAATGAAATGCTAGGGGGAACATAAATGATATTTGCTTTAAATTCAAGTAAGGAAGATTACAGATATTTAACATGTTTAGTTCTAGGCTAGCCATTGAATTTACTTGACCATGGTATTGGAGCTAAAGGTAAGACACTGAGACTTTTTTGGGCTTCTATTGCTATCAACTGTACTCCATACAAATAGTTCAAGAAGGAACAGATTATTAATGTTTCAGACACCAAATGTACAAGGCTGTAGTCAAGAAATTTTCACTAACAATATAAAATATGAGCTTAATTTAAAGCATAACAAGTTTCTTTCTGTAACAGAATGAGATTCAATTAAACACTTTATTAAGACAATTTAATGTAGCAAACAAAACAGTTTTATATACTAGATTTTTACAGAATATAACAAAGTTAACATCTTAGATGCAAATGAGGAATTTGTCCACTTCAAAGTATTTTTGTAATAATTATTATCTAGACTGATTAAAATGTACTCCTGCATGTATTCCATAATGATATTTTCTGTTTTGTACGAGTGAGTTTTCACTTTGTAACCATGAGTCTGTATCTTTATAAACCAATCATTTGGAATTACTTTCCAATGCAGAAATAAAAGTGATAAACACGATATCGTATTTCTGATTCAAGAATAAAATGATCTGTAAATTGTTTTGGGTAATATCTAATAGCTAGAACTTTGCATAAGAGTCTTCTGATAAATCAAACCAAGGTTTTGCCTGTATAGTTTAAACTTCTTGCTGAAAGGGTCTTCAGCTTGGAGTATGGGGTGATTAAGTTATAGTAACTAGCATCAATTGCATTGCACTGCCAACATCTTCTGTTTCTTAAACTTCTTCTGTGATGGCATGTGTTCTACTTGTCATCAGTAGATAAGATTTGCATGTGTAAACCAGGATAATTCTAGTTGATTATTATTGCTAATTTGCTATAAGCACCTTATCCATTCATCGTGGGTAATTGTATCAGCAGGAAGCCCTTCCAATTTGGTTTTCATTTTGACCAAAAATCAGGAGGGTCTAATGTCATCATGTAAAGGGGCTTGAGTTTCAGCATGTAAACTTTGCAGGAATCAGTGGTGTGTGGGTGTGGATATGAGCTTCTAGTTGATATCAAGGTATTTTGCAAATATGAATGGATATTTATAATAGTCATTAACAGGAATTACTGCTACCAATAAAGCTTACATTCAGGAATCAACTGGTTATTACAACATAATGGAAGATACACTGGTTAGTTAGACCCCAGATATCCCTGTTAAAAAGTATCTCAGCCCCTACTTGGGTCATATCTTAGCATATGAACTTCTTGTTCCAAATTATGGAAGGGTGTGTGAAGCCAATTTAGCTTAGTATTTTGACACAGCAAAGTATTTCATACCAAAGGTCAAGTCCACCAGGATCACAGGTGGTCTGTGGAATATGTCTGACAATCTGAAAGATACAGGGTTAAATGAACATTTTAACTACCTGGAGTTTACTGTGGAAAGTGAGGGTAAGTTTATGTATTTCCCTATGAAAGGTTCTGATATTTATCTCAGCTAGTACAAAGATATTAAAAGTAATGCTGATACCAACTTAAAAGTCATGTGTGACAATTGACATTGGTAGGATGTCTAACATTTTCAAATTCAGTAGAACAAAAGTGCTAAGTGGAGCAATTACAGATCTTTTGAAGAAAATATCTAAACCAGAGATGAGGACTTTTTCATCTAGGGTCAAAGTTATTGGACTGATTTTGTCTGCACGTTCACTTAATCATATAACACAGTCATCAGCATACCAGTCAGTGAGAGAAAGGTGTCTAGACCATTCAAGTAGATGCCACACTGATTAACATTTCTAGAGTGGCGTATCATCCATTGTGAAAACTACTAGTACCAACAACAGAGGTGGAGAGTGAACATGCTCATCTGGTACCTTACTTACGACTGATATCACAGGACACTAATTAAGTTGGAGTAAATGTAAATGAAGAAGATAACATACTAAAGCTGACACCATTGAATACTTCTTCTTGAGAAGCCCATCCTAAGCATACATAATGATAATAAATCCCACAGTAACTTAGGAAAGGTTATTTGGGTATAGATTAATACAGATACAGCAGGTAGGTTAAGCTTTGATGGGACATATAACAAATATGTAAATCTAAATAGGTCAGGGATGCCAACTATTGCCGTAGTGGACCACAAATTATTATTTCAATTAAGTTGGGTATTACTTTATCAGATCTCTTCACCAAAATCTTTGCAAAATTCTTGAGCATGCATTGTAATAAGTAGATCATCTGAACATAACTGAGAATGTAATAACTTTAGCCAAGGTGATACAGGGAAATTACACTTTTTTGAATGCATCTATTGAAAATGTTTAACAGTTGAGGGACAAGTTATGTTTTAATGCCTTTATAAAAATCTGAGATCAAGCTACCCAGTTTAAGTGCCTTTTCATTGGCAAGCTGTCAATTGCAGTGAAAATTTCACCAGGAATCATTGCTATAATATCATTGTGAGATTTTGGGAAGGGGAGATTTTTGAAGTATTGATGCTTAGAGTATGTGACCTCAGAAAGTTCTAAGAGAATGAATGGTATTCATCTTCAAGAATGATATTAACTGTATTGGGGTTGTTAAATGATTCTCCTTTTAACTTCTACAAGGTGAAGATGGTTCTTTATTTTGTTTCTTTCCAAGTAGGTTTTAGTAATAAATTTAACACAAATCTTTTTTAGCAAAATAAAAAACAGTTTACAGCATGTCCATCTATTAGTGATCTAATTGCATGGCAGGCCTCTAAATATTTAACACTTTAATGTTCCCAAGCAGAAATTTGTCTCGAATGTTTTCACACTTAAGAAGATTATGTTTTATTCACCTATTGAATTTCTCCTGTCTTGTGAAAGTTCTAATGTTCTCTCTGTATCTAATTTTGAGGAAAACCCAGTAAGAAAACAGAATTATCCATGACATAGATCAATTCCTCCAAAATTCAGCCATTCAGGGTGCATTGTTTTATTTGCTGGAGTGTATGTCTGTCAACAATGGATCAAACTTCCAGTGCAAAAAAGAGGGGGTTTCTAATTTTGCTCATAAAACAGAGAATCATCACAGTGTGGTCTGAATGACTACCTTGTATGATGGATACATTTTAATAAGGTGGCTTGCTCTGTATTTAATGAGCCACATATCTAATGTACTGACATTAGCTTCCTTTGATCCATAACATTTTTTATATGATGGTTAGGAGCTCTCCAAATTACAATGAAATAAAATTCTGTAATTAAGGATCGTGATGCCTTAGAAGTTTAATTTTGCAGTTGGGAGTTGATCTATGTGTTGATCATAACACTCAGTTGTATTTAATTGGTCATTTAATGCAAATTTGAAGACACTGCATCTTGATATGACCATTTTTACAAACCTCCTCTTAGTAAACCTCAGTTTCACTGATTTACCTGTGAGGAACTGGGGGGTTTGGGCTGTTATGAAAAGGAAGAAATGCTTGAATTACGAGAGTGTTACTTCCATTTCTTAACTGTTAAGGATTGTGCCTTAATTGAAACACCTATATCTGTTATCTGAGACAGAGTGAGAGAACATTACTCTAGAATGTAATAGGATAGAAGAGCTAAATATCATCATGGGTCATTTGGCAAGTATATACTTACAAAAGAAAACAAGGGGACTCGTTAATCTTTCTATACATATCAGTTTGACAAACTGAGCCCTAAAGTATAAGTTAGGCTGAAAAAAGGCAAAGTTAAAAGGTAAAAGAGGGACAGTAGTCAGGAAAACACTAGGAAAAAACAAAGCTTAGAAGAAAGACAAATATCTATACAAGTAGATGAAGCATGTGGTTACACAAATTGAAATATAGGGGTAAAATTGACACTATTCAATAAATTTACATTAATAAATGAAATTTCTCTTTGGCTGATAAAAACATTATCTTGAATAGAGGAAATAAGAAAATGAAAAGAAAGATGGCTGTGCAGAATGCCATATTAAAAAAACAAATATATTTAACAAGCCAATACCCATATTAGTATGCCAATAAAGCTGCTGAACAAAATAGTTGGTAATTTTGATATTCATATGAAAACTTTCCATCATCATCCCATGTATGAGGATGAAGTCAACCACAGTGTTAATATAGTAATAGAAGGACAAGGGCTTAGTTTGGCTTCTGAAGACATGAGCAAACAAACCAACAGAAGCACTGAAAGTGAGGAGGTATTGGAAGAAATAAAGAGAATCAAAGGTATCAGCTGAGGAAAAAACAACTTGGGCAGACATTAAACAAATGTGTAAAGAATAATTGTCATGAAGAAATGTATTACAATATGCTATGATGGCATTTATTCCACTATAGTGCGATCGTGGAGTTGGTATATTTAAGTAGGGGGCTGTGGGGGGCACATCCCCCCCACATAAATTTGTGTTTAAGTTTATTTATTTATTTTTTTTTTACAGAGCAGCGAATTTTTTCTCATGGGAAAAATTTGCTGTTCCGTTTGTTTGATATTTTGTTGTTTCGATATTATCAGTACGATGAAATAGTATTTGCTATTTACATCGTACGATTATATGATATAGACGCTTCTCCAGACCCCTACTGGAGTCCCTCAAGGCATCATTCTTGGACCCCTACTCCTCAACATTTTCACAAACAACCTTCACACTGCCTTTCACCCTGGAACCCTCATTCAGTACGCTGATGATTCCACCATAATCTGTATGCTGAATCACTACCAGAACTACTTTCAAAAGCTCAGCAGTCCTTTACTGCAGCTGAATCCTGGCTAAGAAATACCCAAGTCTTTCTTAATCCAAAGAAGACTAAAGTAGTACTCGTTCACCCCCAAAACACCAACCCTGTCACTGATAATTTCAACATCCTTGCATCTGACAACACAGTTATAGAAATAGTGCAGGAAACCAAACTTCTAGGAGTTATCATTGACCATAAACTTGCATTCAACCTCCATATACAGAAAAATATAAAGAAACTCCCTAAAAACTGACACCCTTATTTAGAAGCAAACATTTCTTTACTACAACAACCAAAACTACCCTTGCAAAAACATTTTTACTTCCTTCTCTTCTTCATGGTGCCCCTATCATCAGGGGTGGCTCGTGCCATCGGACTGCCGGACTGCAGCCCCCTCAGCTAAATAGTAGTAATTGTTTAGGTTTTAAAAAATAATGTAAAAAAAAAAAACCTTTTTTTGTACTTTAAAAACAAATTTCGAGTCCGTGATTCGGAAGTACGCTCATGCGCATTGTGCACTTTAACCGCCTTGGGCTGCTGCAGTTTTAAACAGCTTTTTTTTGTTTTGTTTTCATTGCAGCCTGGAGGAGTAATGAAGGCATCATTGTGATGCCCAGAAGTCTATGCGGTTCCAAACCGCATAAAATTGGAAGGGGCTCGGACTGCGACGTCCGCAGGCACGTCATGACGTGCTTGCTGGGCTAAATGCTGCTGATTGGTTGTCGCTCTCTTCCCGGGCTTTATGTGGTGGGAAAAGAGCGAGAATCAAACAGTTTCAGTTGTGAGTCGTGACTGACAAGGGAAGGAAGGATTTACCTATTTTTATATATTTTTTTGGGCGGCCTATATTTTGGTGTTGTGCTGAAGAAGAAGTAAAGAAAGAAGAAGAAGAAGAAGAAGAACAGAGTAGAGTACAGTGAGTACCCTTAAGATCATACATTTCTACAAATGTTACAAAGGTAGGGGTAAGGGGTTCAAAAGGCATAGATCATATAAGGAGTCACAGTCATCTTCAGCTTTGTTTTACTTTAATGATTGGTGTATCTAGTATCTACCTTTATCATTTGTGCCACCTAGACAAAGTATTAAAATGAACTGAGTTATGAAAGCAGCTAAAAGGGGAAGTCCAAGCCTGATTATTCTTAGTATATAAAAGTCAGCAGTGCTTGTGATATACATTATATATGATGGTGTATCTTTCAATATAAGCGATGTATCTTTTAGAAAAAGCAGTCATATATTTCTTGTCTTTTATTCTTTGAATGCAGTGTCCTTTAGTGCCACCATGTCCCGGTTTTCCATGGAATGTTATTTCAAACTCTAACTATCCTTTTGGATGCATAACTGATTTAGTCAGTGCAGATTCCAGTTTTAGTTTTTAGCTAAAGTAATTCCAGGCCACTGAGCTGAACCTAAATCCAGTAGTATCTAGTTCTAATTGTTTAAGACTTATTATTCTGGTAATAGCTGGTTGAGAAGGGAGTTGCATGTTTCCAGATGCTCGTTTATAAATCAGTAAAGTTTTTTTGTATATTTCTTGGTATGAAATGATTTTTGATAAGTTATTAACTACCTAAGCAAAAGTATTGCAGGTGCCAAATGTCCTGTCAGATAGTAAGTGTAAAAGGTTTTTTTATCTAGGACTGCTTTCAGTGTCAGCTGTGTGTGTGGGGGGGGGGGGGTCAAGGATAGCCTACAGAGTCTATAGTCTTGTTTCCTGATTTGATAGCTGTAAGACTAACTATGGTTGTATATATACAATAGTCATTCATTTAATTAAAATGGTGTGATAAGAGAGTGAAGATGTACACCAAAGGTATATTTACTTGGTCTGAGTACATATGATTGCACGTTGAAAGCTCCACAGGAAAATATACTTGACGATGGGTTATTTTAGCAAAAAAATAAAGGGTAAGTTAAGTGCACCTAAAAGGGTACCTTCTTAATGATGGCATGATGACAAAATGAACTCAGTATGGTTTCACTTTATGGATACCACGCTTTTGATTGTTTAGTATCCTTAATGATTGTGGAAAGGAAATGATATCATAGTTGATGGCAGAAATGCAGAGTGAGATAGTGCTTGAACTTGCAAAATCTTTAGTCAAGTCTGTTTTAAGTCCTGACACAGAAGAGGTAAGACATTCTTTAAAGCATTAACACTTATGTTTAGAAGGAGCATTTTCCTTAAGAAAGATTAGGTAAGGAATGATGAATAAGAAACGGTTTCATTTACCTAAAATGGAGTTGTTTTTATTTTAGGCACTTGCATTACTGGCATTGCCACTTTAAGAGTGGGAGTTAAGCAGACAGACCCATGCATAAGGCAAAAATGACATTTAGTGCACACGAGTGACCAGAGGACTAAATACTCTATTCCCAGTCTTGGGCAAAGAATCTCCTTGTATATAAATTTGCGGGAATGCAGAAGCTCTGATGAAACAGCAGATTCAGTGCTGGCAGCTTGCCAGTGAGTGAATGTATGCTCTTTAGTATCAAGAAGAAAAGACAAATGGTTCACAGTTTTGCAGAACAGTAAGTTAGCAGTGTGTGCTTCACAGGGATTTAAGCAGTATTTTTGTAGAGTTTGTCTACTCTTTAGCACTCGCACAATGAAAAAGAAGCTTAAAAATCAGCAATAGGACATGAATGAAGCAACATTTTGTTAGGAGTTAATTTTGTATATTGGTGATAAAGTTCTGGCATTGAATTTTTAACATTTGGGTGTTCACTTTGTAAGGCCTTTGAGTGTTAACAAGAGATGTTTGCTGTGGTGCAGAGCTCACCAGTTTAAGGATGGGATATCAGGTTGTTCAGTCCTTGCCTGGGGAGAGAATGTCATGAAAACCTATCGCTAAAGAAAAAAACATAAGCTCACAATGAGATTAGCTATAAATCTAACTAAATCATGTCTGTTAATGTGTGCAAAGCTACAGATGCACTAATGACATTTAAAATTGCCTAAACAATAAATAACAGACTTTAGTTTGAAGATAATATAACATGCTTCACCTATATCAGTTGTGAGAGCAGGGCGAAAAGAGGTGGGGAAAATGAAAATAGTTACAAGATATGGACAGGTTTAGTAGCTAAAGCAAACATGTGGTACTCTGCAATAATGACCCATTTTGCATAAAATGTTGAGAATTGAGTATGGGTAATTTAAGGGTAAAAGAATTCATGGACCATTTCACATCTGAAATGTGTACTGTCAGTCTCTCCCCCAGAAAAATATGAATATTTATATAAAAGTGTTTGTGCATATAAAATGCGCACACACACACACACACACACTGTATGGGAGCTAAACAATCTGTACTCACTATAGTGAGCTGTTTCATACAAAGGGAGTTGTAGCACCTAGGTATATTCAAAGGTTTATATTTTTTTGTTTGAAATGCATACTAATACTAACTAAAAATAATTTAAGGAGCATTTCCATTTGATAACTGAAAAGATATGGGACATGGAGCTCTGAAATGTATATTACCCAATACTATTACAACTGTCCCCGATTTTGGCTCAAAATGTTGCTCTTTCCCTAATAATCTCAACGCAAAATGGCAATTTTGGAAGAAAACGTAAAGGGTTTACAATTAAGAAATAACTGTATTAATCAGAGTTATAGATTACTTTTATTTCAGAAATGCATGTAGATTCTTTTATTTTGTCAGTTGCTCAGGTTAGCAGTACTAATATTAAAAAAGTGTCCCTTCTTTGACAGGTTCCCAGTTGTGTGGCTATTTTATATTTTTGTATCACATTTTTGTTCTATTTTTCATAAAATTGTGTTTTTTTGGCAAATTAGTGGCACATCATTAAAGACTGAAGTTAGAAAATGACAGACATTTGAGTTTCCGATTTCATACCGTTCAGAAAATTCATACTAATGCAAGACCTATTATTCTATTATCTTTCTAAGTTTATAAGAGCAATATTTAAAAAATATCCTTATTTTTGGGCCTTTGTCCCACTTCTATGTATGGCTTTGTCCAGATTTCTTGCTCTGAAGTTGAGAGGTATGACAAATGTGTCAGGGCCATCACAGTCAGTCAGAGACATTTCAAATTGTGACATACTTGTTGCACCCTACTCCCCCATGTAGTGTGACTCTGGATGTGTCCAAGCAAGGCAAGGAGCAGTTATGCAGTGTAAATGTGCAGAGTCCTTGATTTTGCAGAATGTTCTGGTTTCTGTCATATTTTTATACTGTTGATTTATGCTTATTATTACTCCTGCTGCTCTGTGTTTATGTAGCGATGCTTTAATGACCATCAGGTAAGCTTGTCTGAGACTGTAAGATGCAAGTAAGCTTTAATAAGCATACTGTTAAATAATTGCCAACATTGAAAGCCTTTCTGCCATTGCCATGCACAGAATACTTTCATAACTAGATAATGTATAAGCCTTGGGTATTGAAATGCATATTACAGTATTTGTAATAAAGAACAGGATTACATTATTTTAAGAAAGCTCATTACATTTGTTGGAGACTTGCAGTCATCTTTGCAAGCTTTACCTGTAAACCAAACAGAATGCCAATCTATCATGTGTGGTCCATTACCTGTGTAGTAATCCTTTAAGCAATGTATCTTGAGCTTGTTTCTTGTTTGCTTTTCATTTTTTACTTTGATCATGTTTTCCCCATGATACAAGTAGATAGTTGTCAGGCAGCAGGTCTTTTTTGGATAACAAACATTTTTACAAGTGGGGATATCACAGAGATTACTACTTTCAGCATGTTACTTGGTACTTTAACAAAGCTGATTATAAATTATAATTAGAACTGCAGTGCAAGGAGAAGTGGTTTGAGTTGAGTGCTGCTTCTTTTTCTTTTACTTGATTTTGAATGGCATTCCAGTAATGTATTTAAAAAGTAATTTATTTTTTCATGCCTCACAACCTTTTGTTTCCATCTAGATTTTAAGTAAGCTGTCATGCAGTCAATGCACGGAAATATTTTTTTTCTTCTACACTTCATTTTATCTTGATTGGACTTGCATATTGACGGTTTGGCACCCAGGGCAGCGTATTTAATTAAAGTTACAGTTTTTGTGGTTTTGAGCATAGCCCCTCCCCTTTGTAGTTGGCCACACCCCTTCCCATTGACCCCACCCATTTAGCTGTCCCCTGCAGCCCCCCTTTGGTTTGAAGTCACCAGTCGCCACTGCCTATCATAACTTACAAACTTCTACTCTAAGCAAGATGAAACAGTGCTACAACAAAGTTGCAAAGTTTGCCACAAATTCTAAATATCACACACATCACTGTAAACTGCTGCTAGAACTAAACTGGCTTGAACTCCCAAATCAACTTGCCTTTATTCAGCTACCTTGCACAACATTATTTTCAAGCCTACTGCCTGCCCTACACTAGCCAATCTAGTCACACCTTACACACCAAATTGCTCCCTATGATCAGAAGACAAATCTCTTAGCTATGCCAAAACCCACAAGAAAACCAGGTCATGCTCTGTATTCATACTCTGTCTCTGGTGAGCATCCAACTGCTCCAGATTAAGTGGAATGCTCTGCATTTAATGATGAGCAAAGCTGCTGTTCTGCATTGAACAGCTGTGGCTCCATTACACGGATTTTGATTGGTTTGTGTACTGCAATTACTGCCAATCGGCATTGCGATACATAAAGCAATTCATATCTCTGCTGCCCTTCCACATTACACAACATTGGCTGTGCACCACAGTTTTTGATTGGCTAGTACACTGCATTTACAGCCAATTGTGAATTTGGTATACAAGCCAATTAAGTAACAGAACAGGGGCCAATGAGAGCTCCCTGATACAGGCCAATCACATTACGGGAAGCCTTTTCACACCAAAATAATGGCTTGAAAAATGCTTCCAGGAATCAGTGACTTTACAACAATGCTGAAGTCTGGGAAGAAGGAAGGAGTGGCTGTGAATTCAAGACATTGGGAGTCGGGACCTGGAAGCCAGGAGAAGAGTCCACTACTAAAGGGACTTTAGAAACCTTGCTTTGGTGGATCCAGGATCAAGATCGGTCACTGGAAGGCTGTGGTTTTATTTTGCTGCCTGCTGGACAACCAGGGATGATCATCATTTGTGCCGTGGTTTATTTGTGCTGTGTGGAGCCTGCAGATTGTACTGAGCTGCTGGTGCTGCTTACATAGGCAGAGGTAAGTGTTTTATAAATGTAACTGCAATGGTTATCTCTGCAAGTATTTCCCTATCCTCGAGTACCTGTATGCTAGCACAGATCCTGTTATTCTAACAGCTTTCTAAGTTTATAAGAGCAATATTTAGTGTCTCTATTTTTTGTGCTGCTTGTCCATAGTATGTGTCTAAAGTCTGAAAGTAATTGCCATATCCTTGAGCAACTGTATACAACAAAGATAGTGTTATTCTAGCAACTTTCTAAGTTTCTAAGAGCAATATTTAAATTCTCTATTTTTCTGCTGCTTGTTCCCCTAGTATGTCTCTGAAAGTAATTGCCATATCTTTGAGAAACTGTATGCTAACACAGATCCTGCTATTCTAGCAACTTTCTAAGTTTAAAAGAGCAATATCTAAAGTGTTGCTATTTGTGCTGCTTGTCCCCCTACTACATCAGGCTTTGTCCAGATTTCTTGCACTAAGAGGTACGTGAGGATGGATGCCAAGTGTGAAAGTTATTTATAGTAATGAGATGCTTTAAAGTATCCGGTTTTGTTTTCTAGTAGAACTTTAGAGTGCAACTTTAGTGTGTTTTCATAATGGCAAGATGCTGAACTGCTCAAGGAAAATGCGTAAAGGACTTTATTGCGGTGCTGGTTTTCAACATGTTGGAAAATGGCAGTTTTAAAGTACTGCAATTATTTCAGTTAACTAAATCATGATGTGTTGATAGTAATTTGTCCATTATAAAGTTTTCTTCTTTTTCTGAAAGAGTTTGTTTGACAAGGTAGAAAATGGAAATTTGAGCTAGCCTGTTCAGTGGTATATTGGCAGGTTAGAATAGCATTAATGCCCGTGCTTGAAATAGCTGTATGTATTCAATTGTCTATCCCAGATTATTTTGGGATTTGTTGAGTTGGGAACTAAACAGGAATTAAAATGATACCCTTGTTTCAAAGCATTTATTAGTATACCTTCTGTATTCTTGTCTCAGTTTTCAGTAATTTGTCTCTGCTTGCACCTAATTATTTCTAGATGTGTCCCAGATTTGTTGAGCTGTGCTGGTGTCTAAAATGTCATATATGTCACTTAACTACAAAATTGTAAACTTCAGAAAATGTTTTAATTTGCATTCTCTTGTCAATGCCTTAGGTTTATAGCAATATTGTGTCAGGTCTGGTTTTGTCCCTGTTTCTGCTCCGGTTTATCTTTATTCAGTGGCATTTTTCAGGTAGTGTTTCCACAAGTGGAAACTAAACACATTCATGCCAGTATCTCTACAGCCTTTGTATACTTTGGAACACATTTTTTGCCATTAGTGTGCTATTTGGATTTTAAGGTAGAGTATTAGGATTTACATATGTTGGGATATGTATGTATGCTTCTGCTTAGTGTGTTTTAGTTTTCATGGTTAAAGATGTGAGATTTTGCATTCTTTGGTCTTAACTGTTCCAAGACATGATGTCTTAAATGGCGCTTTCTTGTAAAAGTACAGTGGTCCCTGGTTTTAAGTACCTTTTTTAGGCACCTTTGCCAGGCCCAGACCTGGCTGTAGGACAGGGGTAGAACACATCTAAAGTGGTGAATGTAAAATGCAAGTAGTATTGTCATGATGTATGTGTTGCAAGTGCATTTCTTAATTTGGATGTGTTTATCCTTGGCATGGATTTTGAGATATAATCAAGGGTGCTTTGAAAGTACTGAATGTCATGAGTCACTCTTCCCTTCTGCAACACTGGTTAGGTGGGCAAGTGAGCACCAGAGGATTGAAAGTGTCGTTTAAGCAAGGAAATTAATAATCTGATCAGGTCTTTATAGTAAACAAAAGGAGCAGAGATAAACAAGAGAAGTTGGTACAAAGTCTGGAAACGTCCAGTGATGTGAGTAGGTTATGGCCCTGTTGTCTCATATATTTGCTTTTGAGGAGATTTTCTAATTTTCCTTTCTGCACTATAGCCCCATTTGTTTGTCATTGTTTAACATCACTGTTTTACAAATCTGCTAGGTACAGACTGCCCAGATTACAGTGAGGACAGGGATGTGGATACAGATCGCGCACCAAAGAGAAGATGCACAATTTTTCAGCCACGTTGGGCAATTGCCTTTGACTGGCTTTCTATGAGTAGGTATGGAGTGACATATGCCTTCTGCAAAACTAGTAACATGGATTTCACAATCCATCATGGGGGCCGACATGATCTGCAATGACATGCCAATAGTAAGAAACACAGGCAGAACAGCCAGACTGCTAGGCATCACAATTAATGACAAACTATCCTTTGAGAATCACATACTCAACTCAATCAAAAAGACACATTTTAAGCTTGGCAAACTCTATAGGCATAAACTCTATTTCGACAAGTCTACCAAGTTGAAACTAGCTAATAGTCTACTTCTACCCTCCCTCCTCTATGGTTGCTCCATTTTCAGTAACCTACACACATCTCTCCTGATAAAATAGCCATGTGCGTCTCCAGCATGCCAACTCGCACACATCATTGCCTGGCCATTAAATCTATAAACTGGTTTGAGTTCCCACATTACCTACATTACTCCCAACTTACTCTCACCCACAAACTACTAAATAATCCAAACTACTGCCCATCCCTTCAAACTATAATACAAACACACACCCCTACTCGGCATCTTAGGTCCTCTAACAAACACTTAACCATATCAGAGCTTTGGCAGGCTAGCATCTACCTGAAATCAGCTGGACATATGAGTGAATTTAAGTACACTTTTATCTGCTCTCTTGCATATAGTACAGTATTTAATTTATTTATTTGTTTTTTTCACTGAATATTTACTCAACTGAAGTTGTGGCTGTCTCTCTACAGTTAGTTCCCCACTCACCCTCCCTGTTCTTGTTTTGGTATTAATATTGGTGGCTTTGAAACTGCACACCCCCTCTTGTAGATTTGTATTTGAATACTCCCTTCTGGGCCTATCTCATTTGCTCACTCAATTGAGTGCAGTGAGATCAGATTCTGATTTCAGGCACTCCTACTGTGTACACAGAGTATTTGGGAAGGACAACCCCCTGTAACCTCTTAATCCTGCTCTGTTCCTAAAAAAAAAAAATATATATATATATATATATATATATATATATATACACACACATATATATATATATATAAATATATCTTATTCATCTGCTCTTACTGTACCTGTCTTAGTTGCTCTCCTGCGTGCTGTTATCTGTTCAGTAGCTCTTACTCTGCACTTATTACTGCTTGTTAGTAACCTTCTAATTTACTGCCTTCTGCACTTGTTTTTTAGTCATTTGTTAATTTAATTGCATTTATTTGAACTGTATTTGCTGTAGTGTTGCTACACGCTCGGGTTTGCTGGCCTGCACTACAATTTGAATTGTATTTACTGCTGTTTTAGCTGGTTTTCTGTAACATAAAAAAAAAATCTAAGCTTGTTTCCTGTAACTAGTCAAGTCCAGATACAGACTTGCTGTATCCAGGACTGTTGGTTAGCTTCTGGGCCCCCCAAGCCTTTCTGTGTTGGAGAGGAGCCTTCTAGCTTATCAGTGGGAGTGGTAAGCACTATGTAACCTATCTACCACAGGAGGAGTGGTTTCTGGCCCAGAAATTATAGTTCATTGGCCGTTTGGGAAGCTTTTCCATCTCTTATAACCTTCTGATTTAAAAGCGTATGTTTGCGCTTGCTTCCTGCCTTTCCTGTTACTAGTCTAGTCCAAGTACAGATTTGGTGTATCCAGGACTCTTTGTAAGCTTCTGAGCCCCCCAAGCCTTTCCGTGTTGGAGGGAAGCCTTCTAGCTGATCAGTCGGAGTAGTAAGTATTAGGTAGCCTATCTACCACAAGAGGAGTGGTCCCTGGCCCAGAAATTGTAGCTATTGGCTGTTTGAGCAGTTTTTTTTTCCATCTCTTTTAATATCCTGGTTTAAAAGCCAGACTTGCGCTTGTTTCCCACTTTTCCTGCAACTAGCCTAGACCAGATACAGAGCTGTTGTATTCCAGGATTGTTGGTAAGCTTCTGAGCCCCGCAAGCCTTTCTGTGTTGGAGGAAAGCCTTCTAGCTTTTCAGTGGGAGTGGTAAGCACTAGGTAGCCTGTCTACCATGAGAGGAGAGGTTCTTGGCCCAGAAATTGTAGTTTATTGACCATTTGGACAGTATGTCTGTCTCTTTCAACTTTCTCGTTTAAAAGACCACATCTGCGCTTGTTTCCCATCTTTCCCATAACTAACCTACTGGGTAGAACTAGAAAGCCTTAAACTGATACAAGCCTTCTAGCTTAGGAGAGGAGAGACTTTGGAGTGATTAAGTATCAGTGTTCTGTACTTTCTTGCTGTACTTAACTGTTTTCCACCTAAACGCAGATTTTCCAGTATTTATTGTGATTTAAAAGCTTGTTTTTTTCACATATTGTACTTATATGACTGCCTGCACTTTTAAAAAGTTTATTGTTTAAATAAATTGTTTAACTGTTGTAGGCTACATACTAAAGTGCGATAGCATTTTCTGATTTGTTTGTAGTTGCTTAAAGCAGTTTTAGGTGTATTTTTTACTGTTTTTACCTTATCTTTTCAAAAAAAAAAATTCCTTGTTTCCTGCCTTTCTAAGCTAGTATAGTCCAGTTTTCAGGCTAGTGCTGAATTCAGGGCTGTGATACTAGTTTCTGAGTTGCCCATAACTTACTTGGATAGAAGGAAGTTTCTCTGCTCACCTGTGAGAGGGGGGAGCTTTGAGCAACCTATTTGTCCCTGGAGGAGTGGTTCCAGCCCAAAGTTAGTAGTTTATTGGCCATTTTGGGATAATTTCTCTCTCTTTCATTTTCCTACTATAAAAACTGCTTTTGCTCGATTTTGCGCACCGGGCAGTGCCGGTTAGCTACAGTTAAATTATTTCCGGCTCCACTAAGTCTCCTCTTCAGTTTTTCCCTTATAACTAGTCTAACTCTCAACCTAAGCACTCAAAAAGCATCTTACAGCCCAGCACTTGCTCAGACCTAATAGCAAGCACTAATATACCCTGACACTGATTGCCCAGCAGGGCAAGGCTCTTTAGTCACCCCTCACCAACCAAGCGACTAAGCAGCTCACCCTACTATTCAGGCATGACCAAAGGCAACTTCAGGAGCACTCTCCAGTCCAGCTGGTGAATGTGGGTATCCTGAGGCAATGTTACAACTGCCTCAATTACACAGACAACCCACTCCTCCTACCACAAAACCCTAACATATGCGAGAGATGCAATTATACAGCCAAACTGGAAGCTAAGCTGTCTCCACCCAAGACTGGAACAGACAGTCAAGAGGAGAAGGTTAACACTTGCACCACAACTCCAGCCTCACACAGATCTACTAAAACAGCACTGGAAAAAAATACACATAAATACACAAAATCATACTCAGAGGCTCTAAATAAAAAACTGTAAAAGCATCAGAGACCTCCAAAGCAGACACCCAAACAACCTGCACTTCCTGTCACAAACCAGACAACACATAAAACACAAAATCAGTGTGCCACACAATCACAGCCCTTAAGGCGAAATAACATACCTAACACACTAGTAATAGGTGACTCTATAGTCAGGCGCACTGACATCCCACTCACTAGGCTGGACAAGCAGAAGGTTACTGTTAGCTGCCTGTCAGGAGCCAGAATCCACCACATAACACAAGCACTCAGGTCACTCCAGAACAAGTACAAATATGACTCTGTCATTGTTCATGTTGGAATGAATGACCTGAGATGTACCTCCCTGGACTACATGAAAAGAGACATGGAAGAGCTCTCTGATCATGTAGCCCTGGCTGGTATGACCCTGACTGAGTAGCATCCTGCCCTCACCAAGAATGATACCCAAGTATAAAGAAAAAGTTATCAATTTCAACAATTGGCTAAGCTTCTGGTGTCATTCAAAGGGGATCCAGTGTCTGTCAGCCTGGCACAGCATGCTCAACAAGCCATGTTGCTTTGCAAGAGATGGCTTGCACCTGTCACCCATAGGCTTTCGAATACTGGCCATGGCTCTTGCTGCCTTTTTTAGGCAAGGCTCAAAAGTCAAACTCACCTCCATAAACAGCACAATTAACAAAAAATTGAGGGTTATGCTATTCAAAGCCAGGAGTTTAAATCTCAAAATGCACGCGCTCAAAGCACTCCTCAGTATGAACGTCAACATCTGTGCAATAACTGAAACCTGGTTTAAGGCTCCAGAGAGCACCCCGGCACTACCGGGCTACAACTCATACCACACATTTTGGCCACAGAACACGGACCAAAACACAAAAGGAGGGGGTGTATCCATATTCATCAAGGATACCTACACCTTCAGAAGTGGTGCAGCATGGTACCTCTGAGATCATCCATGTGCAATTAACATTGGGCAAATCTGCAATTCAAATTGTGGCCTGATACACCCTCCATGACCCAGGACCACCACTCCACCTTTCTGGAGACACTGGAAAACATGAAGGTCCTACCAAAACCCTGATATTGGATGATTTAAATTACCCTACCATTCACTGGGAAAACTACTTGAGTACAAATTTCCAGGCCCAGCACTTCCTGGAATTCATCAACTCAAATTCCCTAGATAAGCTGGGTAAACTCCCCTACCAGAGGTGAAAACATATTGGATCTGGTCATCACCAACATGGGCGACAGGTGTTCAACACCGGAGGTCAACCTGTCACTGGTTAGATCAGACCATAAACTAATCACTCTGGATGTCCACATCCCACCACCACCCCCAACTAAGGAAACCACAGTAAAAAAACTTTTCTAAAGCAAACTTCACCTTACTTAAGACAGAAGTAGCAAGTTTCACATCCCCCACACTAAAGGATAATGCTGCCCAAAATGCAGAAACATTTACAAATGCACTCTATGAGCACCTAAAAGGATGCAGGGAGCATTACATCCCTAGCAAAACCAAGACTCACTCCTCTAAGAGAAGGAAACCAGACCCCTGCAATAAACAGGCTATACAACAGAAGGAAGAGGAAACTAGTTCAGAAATAAAGCAAATCCCAAGAAGGAAAGACATCCCTGATCAGTATCAGTAAGAAACTGAGGTCCCTCATGAAATCATCCAAGGCTAACTTTGAAAGAAAAATAGCCAAGGAAGAGGGTACAACCGAGGTGTGAACAGGAATGGTTGGAGGGGGAAACAGAAATTAACTGTGGACATAGACCCGGATGGTCGATACCTTCTCCCACCTCTAAAACTATGTAGTAATTAAGAGAAGGACTTCAAGGTCTATAATTTCTCAGAAATGGAGTTGAACAAGACAATGTGTGACATTTTCTCAAAAGGTTTTACATTTGTTCCTCATCAGTCATTTAATTTAGTCCATACATTGATGGACTTGAAACAGTACACTAGGAAACTTAACCTAAATGTCATGTTTAATAAGGTAGAGTCTGTGAAAGATCATTTAAGATTTCAAGCATGTTTAATCCACCATTACACCCCGCCCTGTTTATAAGAGAATTTGTGAACTTGATTTACGTGACTTAAATAAGAACATTAATAGAGATGCCAGAACATCTACTACACAAGCTAATTTAAATATGAATGAAAACTTTTAACTTAAATTTCTTCTCCATAACAAAGGTACTAGGATCATGAAACCAGTTTAGGGCGGGGGTACTGTCATTATGAATACAGTGGATTACAACAATAAAATGTTTGAAATCTTAAATTCAGATACATACACTATGAGTTCCTTGAATGAAATGAACGGGGCCTACAGGAGAATCAAGAGCTTCATTCAGGACATGTTTATTGATGGCCTGATATCCATCACAGAATTACACTATCTTTCTATAGAATACCCTATTACTCCTAGTATCTTTGGAGTCCCAAAATCCATAAGGACATGCATCAACCACCAATGAGACCAATTGTTGACGCAAGGGGCTCTATAACATACCCCCTAGCAAAATATCTTGAGAAGGAGTTAAGTAAAAATGAATGGAATGAAACCAGTGCATGTATAGATTCTTGGGATTTTTTAAGAAAAATTAATAGTATTGGATACAAAAAGGATTATCTGTTAGTGAATATAGATGTGGTTAATTTGTATAGTATACCACATGACATTGGATTACAATTTTTTTTGAATTTTTACACTTAAAAGGGTTAAGACAGGACAAAATTAATTTGAACAGATGTTAGACATTATTTTAAGGAACTATTTTATTTTCTTTGAAAGACAATATTTCCTTCAAAAGGAAGGAGTAGCAATGGGCTCCGCATGTGGGGGCCTATATGCAAATATTGTCATGTTACTGTGGGAGAAACAACACCTTAAAATTTCCAACTATTTTCAATATTGTAAAACATATATGCGTTACCTGGATGACTTGTTTATATTATGGGAAGGGCCCAGAGACGTCTTGGATAATTTTCTTGCATTTATCAATGAAACAACCAGTTTCTTGAGGTTTACACATACTGTCAGTGATACACATATAGCATACTTAGATGTTCACTTACTAAAAGATGAAACTGAGAATAGATGTCTAGGTAGAATATTTTGAAAAGAAACCTACTCTAATAGTTTTTTACATTTCAGCAGTTGTCATCCCTTTAAACAAAAGCGAGCTGTACTGAAAGGGCAATTTGTCCGTGCAGCCTGGATGACGACTCTTTGGGATGACTATGTAGAGGAATGCAACTTGCTGAAATGTATGTTCCTTGGGCGGCACAGTGGTGCAGCGGTTAATGTTGTCGCCTCACAGCAAGAGGTTCTCCGGTTCGATTCTTGGCTGGGGTGCCTTCTGTGTGGAGTTTGCATGTTCTCCCTGTGTTTGTGTGGGTTTCCTCCAGGTATTCCGGTTTCCTTCCACATTCTAAAGACATGCATCTGGAGCATTTCTCCCTGGGCCTCCGCTGAAAACAGGCTCTGTGGAACCTAGTCGGACTTTCCCGGTCAACAAATGTTAAATAAATAAAAATAGAAGAGGTTATCCTATTAGTCTAATTGATAAGATTATGCAAGAAGTTAATGACAAAAGATAATCTGGGCACTTTACTCTCATTCTAGAAGACAGGAGCCAAAATGTTGAATACCAGATAAGTAACATAAATCAAATAATTAATAGTAGAGATGACAATAGGAATGAAGCCAACACTAACATAACCATGGCCACAACAATAGTGAATGAAAAGATTTATGAAAATATTTTTTTGACTACTTTCAATAATGAAGCACACTATATTAAGAACATTTTAATAAAAAAATTGGGAAATTATTAGGAGTGACAAAGAAATGAGAGACATTTTGGGGCAACGCTCCTATTTGCGTATATAAGAAAGGACAGTGTCTCAAAAATATGTTTGAAAGACGACAGGAAGAGTATCTTCAAGGACACATGCATAAATGTGGGAGATGCAAGTTCTGCACGAACATTATGGAAATTAACAGCAATGTTACAATAAATCGAGTTAGAATTTGGCTGAGAGGTAGATTTTCATGTACAACTGAGAGGGTTGTATATTGCGCTGTTTGTAATTTGTGCCCATGTTTTTACGTGGGCAAGACTGAGCGCAAATTTAAAAACAGAATAGGGGAACATCTCAGAAACGTACGTGATCTATGGGAAGGGAACGCCTTAGCAAAACATATTATTGCTTACCCAGACCATGCTTTTAAATTCATTATATTAGACACTGTAATGATTAGTGCAAGAGGTGGAGCATGCCAGCTTGACAAAATGGAACTAGGATGGCAGATCAAACTGAACGCCATGTATTGGCCAGGGCTTAATGATAATTTGTCTATTAGTAGTCTCTTGAAAATTAAAGCCCTGAATAGATGTTAAAATACACTTTGTAACTATCTTAGTGTAACAAACATTCATATATGCACTGTTTGAATGAATATTTATTTATACTTATATATGTTCTCCAATATTTTAGGTATTTATTTACATTTATTACCACATGGATTTATTTATTTAAATGTTAAGTTATTAATATAATTGCAGATAGGTAGTAATTTTAAAATTCATGAAGTATTTTAAAAGTATTTTTAATGATTTTAACAACTTTCACGGTGTTGTGGAAGTAATGACAATTTTAAGTATACTATGGCTTTAAATGAAGGTGTGTTGACTACTCTAGGATGTAATGTAATTTGAATTTCTTCTTTTAAATTCAATTGATGAAAGTAACTAATTGTATTTGAAGAAGTCTCCAACTTATTTAAAAAGGAGACGAAAGTGCTTATACATTTGGATATTCTACAATTTTAACCTTGGATTACAATAACATTTTGGTGTGTTTATATAAACATTTGCCTGCTCCATTCTACTTTGTGATTGACTAGTGATTTCTGTTTGTTCACCTTTTTCGTGGTGAGATCTCTGCAGTAAGGCTGCTGTAAAAGCACTACATTCACCAGTTAAATAACTTATAGCAGATGTGCACTGTCATTTCAGTTCCAGTGCACAAAGACAACAAAAACTGCAAAAACTTGCTTTGTTCCCAGATACTGACCCCCTCAAGATCATTAGACATTCACCTACTAGATGGCTGAGTCTTGGTAAGGTAATTAACAAAACCCTGCACACGTGGCCAGCTCTAAATTCATATTTTCTGTCTGCAGAGCCAAGGTCTGCTAAGACTGACAAACATAAAAATCATATGCACTTCATGACTCTGCAGGTTTTTAGAAATTAAGTGTGTACTGAAACCCTTATTGGAATTCAACATCCAGCTTCAGAGCCGAGAATGTCAGCTACTGACACTGCATGCCACTTTGCATAAACTCCTGCAGCAGTATGCTGGCAGACTCCTTAGACCTGCAGCTGCTGTTAGACCAATCAAACACAGTGATGTATCAGTGTTGATTGACAGTAGCTGTTTTTCTACCAAACAGTGAACTGCGTATTGGCTATGAAGTCAAGCAGTACATGAACAGCCATGAGAAGGATATTGCCAGCACAGTCACTGAATTTAACTTTTATAAAAAAAAGTTACAGCTTTTTATGCTGCATTGCTGCAGAAAATGCTGAAAGTTTCCCATGCAGAATCACTTACTGACAGAATCTGCATTATTTATTAATCCGGCCAAAAAACTGGACAGTTCTTCAGGACTTGTCAGGGATGTTGGCTTCCATCTGTGTGCATGTGTGCGTGTGAAATGATGTTGAGACCGAACAATTAATTAATGAGGTTACCCAATATCATATCGAGGACATGAGTAATCTGAGGCACAGGAGATGGGCCCCACTCAAGTGTGTCAAAGTACTGGGTGCACCTTCTGAGGGACCTTTGCACTGAAGGGAAACTGCCACTCTTTAAGCAGCTGATGTTGAGTCTACTTTGCTTGCCACACTCAAATGCAAAAGCTGAAAGAGCATTTAGTATGGTATGGAAAAGTAAAGACTGAGCTGTGTCAGTCTCTGAGTGTAAAAACATTGAACTCTTTTGTTGGCAGTTAACTGAACTATGAACTGGACTGCTGTGATCTTCAGCTGCTAAAACATGTTTTAGAGGCTGCCAAGAAAGGCACAGCAGCATAGAATAAGTGTACATCTGACGTATGACAGGATGCTGCTTATTGGTCTAACTAAAATCATTTCTGTGGCTTGTAATATGTCTGTTTAGAAAATGTAGTAAATGTGATTTTTATTTTTGTAAAGTGCTATTTCATTTACTTATGGTGTGGTTATGGTATTGCAGATTATAACATAAAGGTTTTGGATCTGTGAAGTGTGTCTTATTGAATTTTACAGATGTTCTACCATGCTCCATGACAATGGCACATTTCCCACAGTGTGAAAATAGGATATTCCACATTTTGACCATTTGTCACGCATTGTTAGGGTCTGTGTTCCACATTGGCCTCTTAAGGGGTTGAGACCTATGTGTCTCTATACTATGGAATTCACTACCTCTAGCTACCAGGTCTATGCCTGGCCTAACCCACTTCAAAGTCTCTTCAAAAAAGCATCTCAAAAATTCATGGCTCTGCTCCTGCATAAAGCCTGCCTAATGCTCAGCTCTTCCTCTACTTCCACACTAGCCTCATCCTCCTCTTCTGTCACGTTTCACTCCCTCACAGTCTGAAAGATCCTAAGGTTCTCCTAACTCCTCCTCTGTTTCTATACAATATCCTTATGCTACTGTAATGCCTTTATTCTTCTTAACTCTCTCACTGTCTTTCTGCATCACTAACTTTCTGGCTATTGTTTTTTTCTGGCTATTATTTTCCTAACTGAAACCAACATTCCATTTTTTATGTACTGTAACAGTCAGTGTAATATACCGCACTACCTACATATTATTTTTGGGCACTATCTACCCAAAGGATATGTATATGGTGGGAGTGATTATTATTGTATATAATGTTTTAACGCCAACGAATTGTCTAGATGTGCAGTGTATATTATAAAATCTTGTGACAGTCTGTTATTTCAACTTATTTTTGTATAGTATTTCTAATGTCATTTGTATTGCATTGGATTACACTGTATTTGTATTGTACTATATGCGGAGCTTTTCTCCGTGGGACTCTGCTGAAAATGGGTTCTGTAGACCCAGTCAGAGCACTCCACTAAACAAATGTAAAATAAATAAAAATAAATATTGTTTTTGTGCAAAAAGTAACAGCGCTGCATGTTAAAAGAAATCATACCAGCAACAGAGTACCTGGTAATAAAGGCACACCTGCTGGCACAACCAAAGCACTGTCATTCCCTTACAGTGATGGTGACTCATCAGTGCTAAATCAAACAGCACTGGATACCCATAATTAAAATAATATGCTAAGGAATCCCACTGCTGACATGACTAGGAGGTGAATCCCTCCCAAACACGAGGCTTAGATAGTTCACTGCCCTTAATGTAGCTACATAAAGTACATAAAACAGTCCAGCATCATGTACTAAGCTACATTGTGCTGCTGTGTTGTGCTGTCAGGCTATCCAGAAGTTTCCCACATCCTGACCACAGAAACACCTAATGCAAAATGTACTAGGCACTCATGTGCTACAAACAAATGGAGACAGTATCTGTACATCACTATGCACTACCCCTAATCTACAGTTATGAACTGGGATCTTCGTCAGTAACATACAATATATGGTGCACAAGATGCATTTATAAATACCAGTGTCGGATAACAATAGTGAATAAAAATGTCAGAGTAAGCTCTTCCGCTTTATTATCTTTAGTGACTATTTCATAATTAACTTTTTTGTAACAGTTATCTACTGTCACAAATGTCCCTCCATTATGTGACTTCATATAATATTGGCACTATTAGTCAGTTTAGGCAACTTCAATCATTCTTAAACAGTCAAGTTATAATACTGACTTTTGGCTGATCTCAAAGTTTCGCCTCTATCACACATGCTTTGAAAAATTTGTGGCACAGGTTTAAAACTGGAGATTCATTACTGAACTCAATATCTCCATCTAGAACTATGGGCATGTCAGCTGCTCAGTTTTGGCTTCATAAAGTTCTGTCCTTGCCTAGGAATGCTGGTATGTTGATTGTTGCTCTACTGTATTCTGGTGACATCTGCGATTTGACCATTTATAGTTTCTCTGCCCCCCTCTGTCCTGATTCTTCTTGTTCTGTGGACATTCCTGAGCAGAAGTGAATGCTTTGGTAGACAAATTGGGTGACTTTCTCAACACAGCAGCTAAAAGGAAGGAAATCTATATGTCACTTTCATCATATGACGATTCCTAGGTATTGCATTATAATCTTCTCTTGTGATTAGAGTTCACATCCTCTCTTATATGATTTGCAAGCCCTTCCTTACTCATACTGCTGTTACTCGCTCATCAAATTTGTAAGCTTTTTGTCCTTCAGTTTTGCTTCAGGTTGAATTTACATATTCAGAATAATTAAGTAATATTCTTTACCTAGGAGACAATGTTTTTGTTCAATTCTTAGGTTGAACTATGTGTTGCTAATTGCAATTAACTATTAATTTGAGCAATTGTACAACTGCATTCTTGTGAAGTTCACAAAGCTAAGAAAAATAATTATCACTATTAATGCCACTCAGAAATGTGAATACTTACCACCCTAATGTCAGTTTCCCCGTGCATCTTTCAATGTGCATGTTATCCCATATCAGGGCTTTTTATCTGTAGGTTTCCCTCTATAGCTTATTCAACAGCTTATTGTGGTTAATGGGAACATCCACATTTATATTACTAGAAATCCACACATTTTTGTAGGGTTTACCCTAAAACAATCTCTGCATCAGTCTCCTAAAATTAAATGTTGAAGCTGCCTCATTGCTGGTTATTCAGAGTTAACCAAAATAACACATTCAAAGCTTGAAGAAAATTAGTTTGTAAACCTAGTAAGGAATACAAAAACAACAGTGTTTGACAGATAATGACAATTCACCACTTCTCAGTTCAGATTATGGATTTTAAATCAAAATAAAATAAATGAAGTCATACTGTTTGATGGTAAATTCCATTTCAGTCAGAATTTAGTGTGCATGTTCAGCAAAAAATATATCAACTAGCAAAGAAAGATTCATCATATTAAAGCTCCTCTAAAATCATGAACCATTTTCTTAAAAAAAGTCACCTTTTTTATTCTAAATTTCTAGGCAACACTGATTCAGAAACAGCTGCATATTTCCTGTAAAATCTCCTGTCTTGAAGTATTTGACAGCTAAAGTAAATATTCTCAGGCAGATTTGCTTGGGGCAGACCATTTAAATTGCAATGTTTAGAAAGAATTTCACTGTATGACAAAAACACTCAGATGTCATTTAGAAGATCTTTGAACTTCAAATTACAGCCATAACCTTTTGTTTAACTTCTTCCCTCTGCCAAACATGAGAAACAATTTATTAGTGAAAAGTTGTTATTGCAGCACAGTGAATGATAGTCCTGAAGTGGTTTCCCCTGACTATTTTGAGTAGACAAGGCATAATTTAATCCTCGCTGAAGGACATTTAACATTAAATTAAGTGCAATCATCTTTTTTGCAACTTGACATCATACATAAAAAATGGAGTAGGACATTTCATATCTACATAAAAAGGCACATTAGATTTGACTTTATGTACACCTGTATAGTTTTTAACCATCATTGCTTTGA
>NC_056732.1:646524529-646527327 GCF_019279795.1 Protopterus annectens
TGAAATCAGGCAGCTTCTCAAACAGCCCACCAACCAGAAATGGTTCAAACTTTCAACGGAAGAAAGGTCAGCTTTAAAGGAACTCAGCCTGGACAAAAGCCTACGTGTCATGAAGGCCGAAAAAGGCACAGCCGTAGTCTTAATGGAGCAGGATGAGTATGCCAATAAACTATGCAACCAGTTACAAAATCAGGAATTCTACAAGGCTGTAACTCTGAGGGAAGCCACAAAATGCTTCTGCACCATAGACAAGCTCCTTAAGTCTCTGGAAGAAAAACTACTCTCCCTAAAAGAGTATATGTTCCTTTCAGTGCACCAACCCAGCCCAAAGTGCACAAAAACCCAGAAAACATCCCTCTCAGGCTCATCATCTCTAAAAAGAGAACCAAAAACTGAGACCATCTCGGAGTACTTGGATTTTGTGTTTAACCCGCTAGTGCAGGCAACCGACTCTTACATCAAGGACTCCTGGGACTTCTTAAACATGTATGAAAGTAATTTAAACTTTACTGATTGCAAGCTTGTTACCCTTGATATAGTGGCACTGTATAGTAACATCCCTCACAGCGAATGTTTAGAAGCTCTAGAACTGTACCTAAATAAGCACGCCAAATTCAATACTCTAACAGAAATGCTATTAACCTTGACAACAGTTGTCCTTAAAAACAATTTTTTCAGCTTCAGTGGGGAGATTTACCTGCAAACTAAGGGTGTTGCGATGGGCACCAAGATGGCCCCTGTGTACACCAATTTAGTATTAAGCACGTGGGAGAAGGAAACGCCCATCCATCTGCAAGGTTTCCAGAAAGTCCGCCTTTATCGTAATTTTATTGATGATATTTTTTTTGTGTGGGAAGGAACTAGCACTGAACTTGACTCTTTCTTGCCCACACACACGGATAGCATCCCATATTTAGAATTTGTAGTCTCAGGATGAGGTTCACAAATCACCTTCATGGACACCCAAATCACCATTGACCCCACCAACGGTTCCCTCAGCTCCAATGTGTTCCCTAAGGACACATATAGGAACAACTTCCTAGATTTCAGGAGCCAGCATCACTTCTTCATGAAGACGAATGTACTTAGAGGACAGTTGAAGCATATGTCCAGACTCATCTCAGATGAGGTCACCTTCATGATAGAGAGCGGTTTCCTGGTCAAGATGTTTATCCTTAGACATTACCCAGTAGAACTGGTCAAGTGTTCAAGGAAGTAGCAGCACACAGAATGGACAGGCACTAACCTATCCTAACCCACAACTTCACTCCCGAAGTCCCTACCACCACCTTAGACAGAACCAGCAGCTTCCCCATTCCCATCAGCCGAGACATGGTCCCCATACTGAACATTATCGGCAGAATCTGGAACATCATCCAGGCCAACCAGACAACCCGCAGCATACTGGGGTCCGAACCTGCCTTTTCATACAAAAAAAAAAAAAAAGGATGCTCAAACTAGCGTTCGAAAAGGAAGACATGCTCTAAAAGCTACCAAGCCTCACCATCACCCCTGGACCCACAGGCATGCTTCCATGCGGCAGATGTGTGGTTTGCTCTTACATCCACACAGGTAGCCAGTACACACTTCAGCACTGAAACTACACAATACGGGTGAAGAAGAGACATGACTGCCACTCCAAGCTTGTAGTGTATGCATCATACCGTGTCTCGTGCCCCTCCTCGTACAAAGGGAAAACTATCAGGAGACTCTCAGAGTCAAAGAGCATCTAGCGGTGATCTGGTCAGATGACTGGCACAATGCCCTTAACAGACAGCACATGATGCAATCATTTTTTCCACTTCAAGTTTCTAGTGCTCGAACAAATCCTCCCCTTTTGTGAGGACATGAACACACTCCTAGAATTAAAAGAGCTCAGATGGCAGCTCCTACTCCAGGCAGATGCAAAACCTGGAATGAACGAACACCTCAACGTGAAGTGTGCATTGAAATGGTACGGTTAACTTGTGCACACACGCACTGTCACCACCATACCATCTCTTAAGAATCCCATTGGTCACCTCACTCCAGCCCGGCTACTCCAGCATTGACTCACCACTCCACTCCTATCTACCAATGAGACCACAGCAGCAGAGAATCTTCCCATTAGCCCATCACTTTAGCCCACTGAACCAAAGAAAACCTAGTATTATCCACCTTTTTAGCATGCCTGTATAATATTTAGTAGCATGCTTTTTGCTAGTTAGTGTAAGAAAAATAGGTAGAAGAAGCCCTGTTGGAGAGAGGGTCCCCCATCAGAAAGGTCAACCGCATGAAAAGTGGCCCGTCACACAAGCCCTGTCCTCTTGTACTAGTGCAGCTTAACAGGAATGATGCTGGCAAGCACATTTTCCAAATTGAAGACCTGCTCTCTTTCAGAGTGAGAGTCGAAACCATAAACAACAAACCTAGAGTAGGCCAGTGCCACAAATGCCAAAGATTCAGGCACACCGCCAACCTGTGCTTTAATAAACCTAGATGCATAAAGTGTGCTGAAGAACACTGGGCAAGGGATTGCAAATGCCCAAGAGAAGAAAGGGCTACCTGTGCCAATTGCAGCTTGGTCCACCCTGCAAACTATCAAGGATGTGCAGCTCACCCCTCTGAGTGCCCTTCTGGAAGCAGAAATACAGGACGCTCAGAACCACGTCATGTCAAACCAGACCACAGTTTTTCAGCAGCAGTCAAAATGGGAACCTCTACCCCTGCCCCCACCAGCAAAGAAAACCACAGGACCAAACATCTCAGCATGTCGAGCCGCAAAAACATAACCCCCAAAAAGAATAGTCTTCCTCTGC